>NC_088233.1:47109295-47336795 GCF_036934945.1 Oncorhynchus masou masou
TGCCTCCATGCCCTGGACACTTCGCTGACAGACACAGCAATCCTTCTTGCCACAGCTCGCATTGATGTTCCATCCTGGATGAGCTGCACTACCTGAGCCACTTGTGTGCGTTGTTGACTCCGTCTCATGCTACCACTAGAGTGAAAGCACCGCCAGCATTCAAAAGTGACCAAAACATCAGCCAGGAAGCATAGGAACTGAGAAGCGGTCTGTGGTCACCACCTGCAGAACCACTCCTTTATTGGGGGGGTCTTGCTAATTGCCTATAATTTCCACCTGTTGTCTATTCCATTTGCACAACAGCATGTGAAATTTATTGTCAATCAATGTTGCTTCCTCAGTGGACAGTTTGATTTCACAGAAGTGTGATTTACTTGGAGTTACATTGTGTTGTTTAAGTGTTCCCTTTATTTTTTGAGCAGCGTATAACCGTAATGGTAACCATGCACGTCCACTAATAATGATCAACTTCTGGTAGCAGGCGTTCTAGAAAATGAACACCGGTCTCATCAACACTCTCTCAAGCACAAGTGCTAGTGAGCAGCCAGCTAATATTCATATTTGAAGGTTATTTCAAGGTTAAACACTTGAACTGTTATGAATACACCCCCCGTCCGTCCGTCCGTCCGTCTCCCAACTGTTTGAACAACTCGGCCTGTTCACCTTGTTTTATACTTGAAAATCAAGCGGCCTGTTCACTTTGTTTTAGACGTTGAAATCAAGCGGCCTGTTCACCTTGTTTTAGACGTTGAAATCAAGCGGCCTGTTTACCTTGTTTTAGACGTTGAAATCAAGCGGCCTGTTCACCTTGTTTTAGACGTTGAAATCAAGCGGCCTGTTCACCTTGTTTTAGACATTGAAATCAAGTGGCCTGTCTGGTTAAGATGCTAATTTCTCAGAATGACAACAAGCTGCCAATTCCTTATATAAATGCCTCTGTATGCTCATTGCACATAAAAAAACAAACAGACTAGACAGCTAGCACGTGACAGTCTGACTGAAATGCGTCTAAAGGTACATGGTAGGCCTACTGTGACAGAAACTGAGCATTCATTTTCCACATTCATGTTCATTGATAATCCCGTTTTTTTTGTTGTGTTTTTTGTAGGGTCTGCTCTTCTACATTTTGAGAGTTGGTTATTGTTTTTTTTTTTTAAAGGCACCTTTTCCTCTATTACAGAAAGAGCAGAGGTGATGTTTCGTCTTCGTTGTTGAGTGGCGAGGGGTGGGGCTTGGTGCCTGTGTGCGAGTGGGATGTTGCACAGAAGGAGCAAAGGAGACGAGACCCCCCCCACAAAAATGAAACCTCGATTCTTGCAATACAGGCATTTTAGAGCTTCACGCCAAAACATAAATTCAAATGACTCAAGTGAGCACTGGGTCAGGGGTTTGGCCTGCTCTCTTTGATGAGCTCATCTTTAGCTCAGTGCAGGAGGGGAGTAATTCCTGCTAGACATAGTCTATATACCCCACCCAGTGAGCACAATATGTTGAAAATATGTCTTTTTCGATATCTTTTCAACAGCTTTTGCTCATAGGGCACTGCAGTCTGTTCCCTAGTTTAAATTCCAGCTGGGGCCCAAAGGTCTCCAAAGCAACATCCAGGGTCTTGACTGTAACATTGGTTTGTCACTGGATAGATTGGGTGGATTTAACCACCTTTCACTTGTCTCTCTGTCATGGCCTGAACTAAAGGCCACTTCCTGTCTGATGCTTAGGCCCATAGTGTACGTGACGTTTATTTCCTGTGAATGTGGTTACTTACCATCTCACTCAGCCAGAGAGCAATTTCACACCTGCAGGAGCGGAAAATATTTTTGGTGTCTCGGACTGTACTTGCAAATCTCACTAACTTTAAAAAAATAAATAAATAGATGATGAAAGTGGCCATTTTAGGCCCTTTTTTAGACTTATACATGCCTCCTGTAAGACCCTATGATCTGTGAACCGTACTTGATAAAGACGGCATCTTGGTCTCAATATACCCCTTATAGTGTCCTCTAGTATGTGTAGATTCCGGGGGAAAAAAGCATTTTATTCAGCATAAAAAATATCAAAATATATAAACTACCCTTTTTGATTTAGCTTAGTTTTAGACATATTGTTTGTAATGATCTTCAAACGTGTCACATTTCCAGAGTGGCCTCTGCTACTTTTAATGATATGACCCGTTTTATACATAGAAATTGGCATTATAGGTTATTAACCAATCACAGCCCTCCATTTTCAGAGCAAGCTCTCTCCTAATTCTGAAGATATGAAACATTTTATGAGCACCGTGCAATAACACCGTGAGTGGGAAATTGATTCAAAGGGACCTCGCTCTGTTGGTGATTTTGCTGAGTGTGCCAAACGTCCTTCCTCCCACTGAAGTTCCTATTTGAGAATTGCCGAAACAATCTGAGATACCAAAAAATATTTTCCACTTCTGCTGGTGTGTAATCGCCCCATAGCTGTAGTGTGTGTGTGTGTGTGTATTATGAATCTGATCAACCTGTAGTGTGTGTGTGTGTGTGTGTGTGTGTACGCGGCAGTGTCACTCACTTGTTCCCCCACCCTGTATTCTGTAGGACGTACTGCATTTTGTGTGCGCACATGCACAGCGTTACTCCCCATCCTGTATTCTCCTCTCTCTCTCTCTTTGTCACACACACACACACACACACACACACACACACACACACACACACACACACACACACACACACACACACACACACAGTCTCCCCATCCCCACCCTGTAGTGCATTGTGCTCTCCTTCCTCCTCATTGTGCTGTAGGCCTGCTCTGCTCTGCTACAGTACGGAACAGGAGGAACCCAGGAACACTGAGTCACTGTTTGCACCCTCACTGGGGGAGGGAAAACACTGAGACGCACAAACGCAGGAAGTGATGGTTTTTTTTTTGTGTGTGTGTGTGTGTTTCTCATGTGCGGGTATCAGCACGAAGCAGCAGGGCGTCAGTGTCACAACAAGTCTGTCTCTCTCTCTGCCGGTCTGTCACTCCTCTGTCTATCTGGGGAACACAGCTTTAACCACTTTCCACCGCTGAACTCAGAAACAGAAGTGGAACTAAAGGGGAGAAAGGTAGATAAATGAGTCAAAGCTCAATACACTTAGAGGACACACACACAAATATGATGTTGAATGTTTGACTCCCACCAGGGTAGTGACGTTAGTCAGCCATGAACTCTGAATATTTTGATACTAATTAAACCGATCTACTGCAGAGGCTGCTCGCTGAAATGTCTCTCTGTCTCATTGGCCAGGGGGAAAGACGGAGGTTTGAGGACCTTAATCAGTCGGTTCCCGTGTGTTCGAACAGGGCTGGGAGCAAAAGCCTGCATGCCCAGCAGCGCTCTCCAGCACGTTGTTCTCCCCTTGATCCCGCCAGATAATCAACAGCTGTATTTCATATGTCTGTGAACTCATTGGAGGTCACTGGACCGCACGGCGCCCAGACCGCTCCGGAGACGGCGTCAAACACGCCGCCATCCGACCGTTACGTAAGCACAGGCAGCTAGGAGTCAAGTCCAGCGGCGGCCGTGCATGTGTGGTCAATGCGGTGACCGATGTGGTCTGGCGATGAGGGCTGGCTCCCTGTGCTGTAGCGAGGCAGATTAGGAGTTATCGGAGGGGAAACATAGCACTCGCTACTTTGACAGGTTGTATAGGAATTCAGTTAGGTCTAGTTCAAGGATGGGTATCTCTGATGGGGGCGGGGGCCACAAAAGAAATCGGGACTCGTAAAGGGGTGCCGCAGTGGCTCGGCACCCCGTGGCGGGTCCGCGTACCCACAACCGTACCCACGCATTCAGTCAGAGCCGGCCCTAGCCTTTTGGGGGCCCTAAGTGGATTGTTGTTGCAAGGTTGTATTATTGTCATTATCCCGGACTTTGCCACTAGGGGTTAGTAACACCCGGGTGACTGACGGAAGAAGAGAGGTGGAAAGGGCTGGAGGGTAGAGGGGAGGGGGAAATGGAGAGATCCGTCGGGCGCGAAATCTGATCTCGCCGTTGCGTAGTCTTTTGCTCCCGGGCCTTCCCCCAGAGTGCACTGGTTCTCTCAGCGTTCTCCAGTGTCACGTGACTTTTAACTCCAGCCATCAAAACCAGTGATATCAGACCCAAGACCAGTGTCATTCAGCTTCTCTTATGGCCCCTCGTTCCCTTTCCTCATCTCCTTTCCTTCATCACGACTTCAACTCCAGCGCATACCAGCAATAGCAGGCAGCATACTAGACAGCATGTCAGCCGGTCAATATATGGAGATCCTTTCTCTGTATGTCTGTATTCATGTCTCTCTCTGAGCAGCTAGGCCATACCAGACAGACAGACATAAATAGCTTTTGCTCTCCTCCTCTCCACTCAGTGTCCCTCCCTGCCATGCCATCTCCTTTCCTAACCTCATTTCCATTCCTCGTGTCCTTTCCTTGATCCCGTGACAACTCCAGTGCAGAACATAGCCTACAAGACATCACAGGTGCAGTACCACTTGGAACCAGGGAGTGGCGCCAGAGCACAGCGCTACCATGTCCTGCTGCAGTCCAGACCAGGGTTTCCCAAACTCGGTCCTGCACCCCCCCCTTCCCCCGTGCACTTTTGTTATTTTGCACTAGCATAACACAGCTGATTCAAATAACCAACTCACCACCGTCTTTGATTTATTTGAATCAGTATTGTAGGGCTCGGGCCTCAGTCGACCTGCTCAATTGTCCCTAGAAGGAATTTTCCTCTGATAGATTTGAATTGCATTCAATTTCCTGAGCTGTCTGACTGGGAATCAACATGCAAATTGACCTAAAGTCCGTAGTCGTTAAAGACTATTTGAATTACATGGCTGCCCGAGGCTGATGCCCGTATAGACCATAACAAATCAGAACCCTCCCAAAAAAAGGGTTACTAAAGGTATTGATATGTGCAGGCACCCTCTCAAAATATGACCCTCAAATATGACCTCCGGTTCTCCAGACAAACCAGCACCACCTGGAGTCTATTTGTTTGTCCAAAATGGCAACCTATTCCCTATTTAGTGCACTACTTTGACCCGAGCCCTATGGGCCCTGCGCTATATAGGGAATAAGAGTGCCGTTAGGGGACGTGCCCAAATGTGTAACGTGAACCCTGGTCGGAGGCAGAAAAAACAATAAAGACAGACTTGTCCAATCCGTCCCCGGGCCCAGATTGTCATGTTTTCCACCTAGACAGCGACTCAACCAACGTGAGTCGAGGTGCGGAGCGGCAGATTAGGCCTATGCGAACCTATAGGTCCTTCCATTTGCTAACCCTGTCCCTCCTCTACTGCGCTGTTGTGTGTGTGTGTGTGTTTTTAGTCAGTACCACCAGGCTATCAGACAGTGCTGAGTACTGTGCCGAGCAACATACCTGGCACATAGTGTGCATGGTGAGACTGGGCACTGCGCTGTGTATTCCTGGAAAGCCTGTGGGGGGGGGGGGGATGCGGCGTTCGAGGCTTCTCTGGGTCTTGGCTTGTCTTCCTGCTTGTAAGCCTCACAGCCCAGGAACTGTCACTGAGGGAAGGAGAGAAAGAGCTGCTTTTTCTTCTGACTTCGTGGGGGCCAAGCTAACAGAAAGCAGGGGGGTGGCAGAGACGTGTTGGCTAGGAATGAGGATGGATGATGGTAGTGGGAATGATGGTGATGACGACGGTCGAAGATGTTAACCGGGGAAGAGAGCACCAACTGACTGCTTGGGTCATTAGCATGCAACCACAAGAGCACACGGTGCAGCTCTTCCAAAACACACAGCAGGAAGGAGGGAGGGATAGATGGCCACGATGAAAAGGATTAATGACGCAAGCTGGGGATGAATGGCAAAAGAGGGAAGGCATGAAGCGAGGGATGGGGAACGTCAGGATGATTGAAGAGATGGACAGATGAATGGAGGGAGGCCTGAACAACGTCAAAAGACTGGAGGAAAGGAGGGATGGATGGAAGCAGGGAGGGGTTTGTGTTTTAGAGTTGCACAATAAAGGACTGGCTAATGGTTTCTGTGGTCTGCAGTTCCTCCTTCCCCTAGTCCCAGTATTGCGTAACTCTGCAATATGTGTGTGTATGTGTGTGTGTGATTGAGCAGCAGTGTCGGTGCCAGCCTGCTCTTATGGTAATAAATGGCCCACTGCAGCCAGCACTAAGAGGTCTGCAGGAGAGAAAGAGCACACACTCACACCGTACGGAGACGTGCGCGCGCACACACTCTTATACATACACTGTCCCTAGTACACAATGCCATTTATTACTTACACACACAATTTAATACACACACACACATCATTTTTTACATTTGACCTTTATTTAACTAGGCAAGTCAGTTTTAAGAACACATTTTTATTTACAATGACGGCCTAGGAACAGTGGGTTAACTGCCTTGTTCAGGGGCAGAACGACAGATATTTACCTTGTCAGCTCAGGATTCGATTTTGCAACCTTTCAATTACTGGCCCAACGCTCTAACCACTAGGCTACCTGCCGCCCCAATATACACACACACTTTAATACACACACACACTCTTATACACACACTGTCCCTAGTACACACTGCTCCACAGGAGGCGTCATTTATTACTTACACGCACACTGTAATACACACACACACTGTAATACACAAACACACTGTAATACACACACACACTGTAATACACACACACACACACACACACACACACTGTAATACACACACACACACTGTAATACACACACACACACTGTAATACACACACACACTGTAATACACACACACACACTGTAATACACACACACACACACTGTAATACACACACACACACTGTAATACACACACACACACTGTAATACACACACACACACACTGTAATACACACACACACTGTAATACACACACACACACTTTAATACACACACACACACTTTAATACACACACACACAATGTAATACACACACACACACTGTAATACACACACTTTAATACACACACACACTGTAATACACACACACACACACACACACTTTAATACACACGCACACTGTAATACACACACACACACACACACTTTAATACACACACACTGTAATACACACACACACTTTAATACACACACACACTGTAATACACACACACACACACTGTAATATACACACACTGTAATACACACACACACTTTAATACACACACACTTTAATACACACAGACACTGTAATACACACACACACACACACTGTAATACACACACACACTATAATACACACACACACACACTTTAATAGACACACGCACACTTTAATATACACACACACTGTAATACACACACACACACAAACTGTTATACACACACTTTAATAGACACACACACACACACACACACACACACTGTATTATACACACACTGTAATACACACACACACACACTGTAATACACACACACACTATAATACACACACACTTTAATAGACACACGCACACTTTAATACACACACACACTGTAATACACACACACACACAAACTGTTATACACACACACTTTAATACACACACCCACACACTTTAATACACACAGACACTGTAATACACACACACACACTGTAATACACACACACACTATAATACACACACACACACACTTTAATAGACACACGCACACTTTAATACACACACACACTGTAATACACACACACAAACTGTTATACACACACACTTTAATAGACACACACACACACTGTAATACACACACACACACTTTAATAGACACACACACTGTAATACACACACACTCTAATAGACACACACACTTTAATACACACACTCTTATACATGTCCCGTGTACACACTGCTCCACAGGATGTGCCATTTATTACTTACACACACACTGTAATACACACACAAAGTGCGATACTCACACACGACACACACGCAATGGCAGGGCCTTTGAGAGATGTGGTAAGCAGCAGAGAGCCATAAAGATGACGTCGTCAACCTCAGTCTTAATGCACATCTCTCCATCTTTCCATTCACCAATACATTGTTCCAAACCTCTCTTCCATCCTTCCTCCCCTCTTAGCATCCTTCTCTCTGTCCAGCTCTTGAGAGATTCTCAGAACGAACAGATACCAGTTCAAATGCGTTAACAAGTACCTCCTTCCCTCTGGACATGGATGTCTATTCCAAGTTTGTTCCACGTAATTTCATTGAAATTATGTGGGGGGGGGGGGTCCTCTCCTTTCTAACCAGTGGGGTTCCTCTCCTTTCCAACCAGTGGGGTTCCTCTCCTTTCCAACCAGTGGGGTTCCTCTCCTTTCCAACCAGTGGGGTTCCTCTCCTTTCCTCTCCTTTCCAACCAGTGGGGTTCCTCTCCTTTCCAACCAGTGGGGTTCCTCTCCTTTCCTCTCCTTTCCAACCAGTGGGGTTCCTCTCCTTTCCAACCAGTTGGGTTCCTCTCCTTTCCAACCAGTGGGGTTCCTCTCCTTTCCAACCAGTGGGGTTCCTCTCCTTTCCAACCAGTGGGGTTCCTCTCCTTTCCAACCAGTGGGGTTCCTTTCCTCTCCTTTCCAACCAGTGGGGTTCCTCTCCTTTCCAACCAGTGGGGTTCCTCTCCTCCTTTTCCTTCTTTCTTTTCTTTTCCATTTTCTCTCTCTTCTTTTTCCTTCTTCACTGATTGTACTTGATTTGGGGAACATATCTAGCATCGCCTATATTCTCTGTATTAGAACCCCACTTGTACCAATGCAAAATGTATGACATGGCAAGGCTTTAGTTGCGTTAAATACAACCCCCCCCCTCACATAATAATCACCACCAGCCGGCCACCGCCCAGTACCCTACCTTGACCTTTAGACACGGCCACTAGCCGGCTACCACCCGGTGGCTGCCACCAATGTACATAGACATGGAGTCACTGAATACGTACCGTTTTACCCAATTCTATATGCATATACGGTATTCTAGTCTATTCCTATCGTACTTAACTATTGCTGTGCTTGTACTCTTCTATCCTACATATTCTTCAGCTATACGGCGTATTCTACATTCTATCCGTATGCTGTCTACATGTCGGAGAGTAATGTTTGTTCTACATACGGCTATCTTTAGCTGAACGTTCCAAAACGTTGTGTCCTGCTGAACGCGCCCGTGCTCGTGAAAGGGGCATGTGTATCTTACACACACACACACACACAGTTGATGAGGAGCTATGGGTTTAGCAGGCATTACTGGTTCCTCTGCCTATTCTTGGCTCCAATCAGACGCTGACAAGTGTTCGCTCGGAGTCTGTGCTCTGCCCTCTCCCTATAGCATACAGGAGGTGAATATAGCCTGCGAGATAGGGAACGCAATTGAAACATGAGAGGGATGCTTGCGCCCCGTGTCCGTCGGTGGAAAAACAGTCGCGGTACTATGGATACTTTTTCATGGCTGGAAAGCGGATGATGTGTCCATTCACCAATACATTGTTCCAAACCTCTCTTCCATCCTTCCTCCCCTCTTAGCATCCTTCTCTCTGTCCAGCTCTTGAGAGATTCTCAGAACGAACAGGTACCAGTTCAAATGCGTTAACAAGTACTTCCTTCCCTCTGGACACGGATGTCTATTCCAAGTTTGTTCCACGTAATTTCATTGAAATTATGTGGGGGGGGGTGCATTGATTTACAAAGGAATCTGTATTCGGTGGTTGAAGTTGGAAGTGCGCAAATCATCCGAGTAATGTGAGATACAGAGTGTAGTACAATCGAGACGCTTTAAAGGCCTTGTGCAGTCAAAAACATGATTTCCCTGTGTTTTCACTGTGAGTTTGGAGTGATACTGTGAAAATGATGATGAAGCACTTTTGGTGTACGAGCTGTTTGATAAGAACGGCTGAAATGTCTGCCTGCTTTGGGCGGGAGGGAGTTTTGGCCTCCCATGGTGTCAGCACCACGCGGTCATTTAGGTGCACTATGTAGAAATCACTCGGCTATTTCCTGGTTGCTAAAATTCGAATAGTTCGCCCAATTTCAGTTTATGTGACAAAACATCGTACAATGATTCCCTCTCTACACTATACTGTCTAAACCGCTGTGAAATATATTTTCCATAACCCAAAATATTGTTGTTTCAGCTGTTTGAAGCTGGTGTACAAAACCGAAAACAAGACACAAAAATAAAACTTCAGAACGGTTAGCATAGAAATGGCGCACATAGAACATATCTACCGCTTATTAGGCTTGCTTTCAATGAGATGATGATCTATAACTCACATTTCTACGTGAATTTGGTCAGATTGCCCTAAAAGTTACATATTTGCAGCTTTAAGAACAGGAAGCATAGAAATTGTGCACATTGATCCACTGCTGATCCATGCTTTCAATTACAGATCTATAACTCACATTCAATAAGAAAGAGTTCCAAAGCTCTCTGCCAGTAACAGCTAATTTTCTGTGTTCCCCTCCTAGACAGTCCTACCAAAGTTCTTGCTTGAAAAATGCATCTTTGCTAAGAAGCTTTTTTTCTTCTTTTTAATTCAAAACAATCACACCAATGCACCTATCTGTTACCCAGAGATTATTTGATATTGAGATAAAAAACGACTCAATTGGACCTTTTTTTTTATTTTTATTTATTTTTTGTCAGTGAGGTGTCTTGAGTCTGTCTGTGATTTACGTCAGGGGGGCTATTGAGGACACAATGTATGAGCTGCAACATCATATCGAAAGAAACATTATTGCCGCGTTCACGGATTAGTCGGAACTAGGACATTCTGAAATGTCCGAGCTGCTAACGGGTTGAACGCGGCACGCACGTGTATAACTGCAACCCGTTAGCAAGTCTGAAATGTCCGAGTTTCCTTGTTCCGAAAAGCGCGTGAACGCTGCTTTATCGCTGCTCGGAGAATTTAACGACGTCATCGCTGATGGATTTGCTGTACATATGACGTGTATTTGTATCCGTCTAAATGATAAACTGTCGTTTTTGTGTTGCATCGAAGCATTTGTTTTGACAGTCGAGGGTCCACCTATCGCATTGTCCCTGAATGGTAAAACCCTGCCCGCGGAAGCTAGGGACCGGAGGGAGGGGGCGCGGAGGTCTGTGGAAGGAAGGAGGGAGCGATTAGAAGAGAAGTCTACACGAGAACTCCGTTTTCTATTGTTCCTTGTCTGCAGCCGTCGGACACAGACGTTTTCGAGGTGCATCGAAAGCTGAACGTTATCAATTCTGGATTTCTTCATCCGATTCCTATCGTCCGGCATGAGGTTTAAACGGAACGGCTCCTATACATTGAATAGGTAAGAGGTTTCCGTTCACTATACTCGGGTTACGTTTAACATTCGCCTCATCTCAGTGAAAGGGGGTTTGGTTTATTTTTTTCCAGGCGCAATTGAAAAATGTTTGTCTTTTGATACTCTCGGTATGGTCAATTGCTTGTGTCGTGATTTCGGTTCTTATTGAAGTTGTTGTTGTTGAGGTGAAACGTGTTTATCATATGCACGCTGCAACTGATGGAAGTAGTCGCCCTCACTACCAACCTGTTTCACTGATCTCACTCATTCTTATAAGAACGACAATGTTTTCCGAATTAACGTGCATAATTTGCCATGCCACGGCAAAATAAGTGTTAACAGATTTTTGGAGTTCGTGAACGTCTTCCTCTTGACGTGGTTGAGTTACAAGTAATGGTTCGATGGCTCTTTTTCTGGTCTCCGACCTTTGTCGAGCTGAGGAGAAGCCTGAATATCAGCCTTGAGGGGTGGTCTCTTCATTGAGAAGAAACCTAAACAAGTCTCCTCTCTCTTCTCCCCCTCCCTCTCTCTCTTCTCCCCCTCCCTCTCTCTCTTCTCCCCTCCCTCTCTCTCTTCTCCCCTCCCTCTCTCTCTTCTCCCTCCCTCTCTCTCTTCTCCCTCCCTCTCTCTCTTCTCCCCCCCCTCTCTCTCTTCTCCCCCCTCTCTTCTCCCTCCCTCTCTCTCTTCTCCCTCCCTCTCTCTCTTCTCTCTCTCTCCCTCTCTCTCTCCCCCCTCCATCCCCCTCTCTCTGTCCTCTCTCCATCCTCCAGAATTAAGTACCAACCTCCCCCCCCAGTTCAACCACTTAGCAACTTTGGTGGTCTGTTCTCCTCACCCACTTTCAGTTGACATGTTTGCCCACTGCCCAGTAGGTCTATTCAAGTCCAGATCATTAGAATCCTAGTCACGAGTTTTATCTCTCTCCCCTCTCCCAGGGCAGTGATTCATTCCCTCCTTCATTAGGTTATCTCCAAGTCACAAGTTTAATGAATGGACTTGCTTTGTCTTCCTCCATCTCCAAACCAAGCAGACTCCCTTCAATTTGAACGCTTACATCTGTCTCTCATGATCTTGCGTGGACAGACCATGTAAACATAAACGCTACCAGCATTAGTTCCCGGTGCTTTTTGGGACAAATCACAATTTTGCAGGTGTTGGCGTCTTTAGAAATTCTAAAGGGGAGGGGACATTTTGGCAGATACAGTGGAGCTCTTCTTCGTTCCCGTTTCCGATCCTCGTTCCGTCTCTTCACATGCATGGACCCTGACTTTAATTTGAGCACCTGGCCGATTATGCAAGACTGTAATTTTGGGGTAACAGAGATTACGGCCCTGGTAACTATTATGCCCAGCTCCTTGTCTTCGTTTCGGGTGCTTTGACCACACACACACACACACACACACACACACACAGTTCTATTTGCTGAAAGTGAGTTGATGTAATGGCAGGTTCCTTCCCTTCTGGCACCGCTTTCCTCCTGGCCTTGTTATCAGCCACAGATCCTTCCGCAGCTCACTCACACACATACACACACGTGCATCCTGGCACTTGTGTGGTGCTGAAACACAAAGGAAGCTAATGAGTGCTGTGCAGTGAGCTCACACCCACTCTATCACGCAGGCACAGAGGAGAAATGTTATCGCTGCACTCCCTCCCTCCCTGCTCAATCAGGTGTGTGTGCGCGCGCAGCTTGGAGGCGTAATTAAAAGTGAGGTAGGAGAGGCCCTTGGCGACAGGCAGCCAGGGAGGGAGGGAGGAAGTAGGGATATGATGTCATGGGCTGTAAAAATGCTTTGGTTTGCTACTGCGGCTCCTCACCTCACCTTTCATCTAGGAGAGGGAAGTGGGGGGAGAGCGTTCCTCGCGTGGCGTGTGTCGCCTTTTGACGAGACGGTAACTCAACCACAACACAATTCCAGGCTAATTCTAATGCGTTACTGCCTTCTGAAGGTGAATCACTCTCTTGCATATGGTGCTGCTGTGATATAGTTTGCTGTGCGGCGTGACAGTGAGTTGACGTGTGTGTGTGTGTGTGTGTGTGTGTGTTGCTAGGATGGAGCCCAGAGCCTGGCTGTGATCATAGTCAATATTAATGATCTGTCTGTCCCATAGAATCTGCAGTCGTAGATTACTCAGACAAACACACACACTTGCCTAATGGGGTACTGCAGCCGGGACAGAGAGGACAGGATGATAGTGCTTTGATGGAGAGAGGGAGAGTCAGAGAGCGAAGGAGCGAGTGAGAAACGGAAAGGGGGAGCCAGGGGGAGAGTGTCCTTCACCTTGTATGCCCGCACTGACGATCACAGAGCTCTTCTGCGATTGGCTATATTCCTGGGGGGTGTGCCCGGAGCTCTAGCCACTCTGACGCAGCCATGTGAAAGAATAACGGGTGAACGCGTGTGTCTGTGTCCTTCTGGCCCATCCATGTTTGCTATTTAGCTCTTTCTCAACACTTCATACCGTCTCTGTGTGTTTCGCAGCAGTCAGTTTTGGTTTGCAGGTTCTGCTCTTCAGTACAGGCTATGGGCCCAGCTAACAGAGGTGTTAATAACCAACACGTCTCTCGACCAGCGAGTGTGTTTAGACCTTGTTTGGTGTATACAGATGGTAGAGATTGCTGCTAGGATAGAGCCCCCCCCCAAAAAAAATATATATATATATCCTCCAAAGTCCGCCCTGTGACACTCAGCAGTTTGTTTATGCAAGTCTGTTTGCCAACCTAATCTTCCCGCCTTTCAAGTGAGAGCCAGCCAGAGAGAGAGCGAGAGGGTAGGAGAGAGAAGTAAAAGAAGCAGGATGCAGTAGCTCTAGTGAGAAGGAGCGAGAGGAACACAATTCGAACGGGCTCTGAGTTGTTGTGATAGGTCGTCTGCAACGCACGTTCGTCGGCGTGTGTGTGTGTTTGCTGATTGGACCGCAGGGAGAGAGAGCGAGTTTGTGTGGGTGGGTGGACGCAGTTCGTAAGAAGCCAGTTACGTTGCGCGCGTGTGTGTGTGTGAGAGACAGAACGGGCTCTACTGGAGCTGTGCGGCAGGACAGAGCCCTCCCTTCACCAGTAGAAGGAGAGAGGGAAGAAGAGCGCTGTGTGGGACCCTCACAGACCTGCCAGCTGGATGGGGGTTCTTGTCTGCTGCGACTGCTTCTTCTATAGGTAGCTAGCTACTTCACTCTCTCTTTTTCTCTCGGTATGTCTCTCTCGCTCTCTGCTTGCTTGCTCGCTCTCTTTCTGAATGTCTCTCTCGTCGTTGTTTGTTTTCCCTGCTTGTGTCGTAACTTTAAAAAAAAATATATATTGGTCCTGTACTTCCCTCTCCCTGCACCTCTGTGGCTGAAAACGTCTCTCTCTTCGCCCCCTCCCCTTCCTCGCTCGGTCTCTGCGGTGTGGTTTGGAAGAGACATTCTGAGGACAGTGCTGCTGTGGCAGCAGGGATTTTGCTGTCGTCAGACCGGGGAGGAGGGTAGCGGTTTAGGCTGGTTTGCGGGAGGTATGGCACGGCGCCAGAAGCCCTCTGGTGCTTGAGCCTCCTTTTTCTTTTAGTTAGGAGTCAAGGCTGGTTAGAGGAGGATTGTCACTGGGCCAGAGACTAAGATGCATGTGCACAGGGTTAAGGCTGGCTTAGAGGAAGGATGGCATGCAGCCAGCCCATCCTCTCCTCCACGGCCCCGCCGGCGTCGCTCTGACTCTCTGCCTTGCTGTGTTTTTGTTTGGACACTGTGTTCCTTCCCATGGCCTCTCTGTTTTCTGTTTGGTGCAGCGGAGCAGTGTTTGGGAAGTAGACTTTGACCTTCCCATACGATTACAGCAGGACTAGTTTTGGTAGGGGGACAGTTGTTTGTTTACTTAGTGGGCGTAACATTAGTTAGCGTAGCATGGTTACCTGGGCCAGTTTAGTTAGCATAGCATGGTTACCTGGGCCAGTTTAGTTAGCATAGCATGTTTACCATTGCCAGTTTAGTTAGCATAGCATGGTTACCATTGCCAGTTTAGTTAGCATAGCATGGTTACCTGGGCCACGTTCAGTAGGCATTAAGCAAACGTTGGATGCCACAGATCTAGGATCAGCTCCGCCTCTACATAGTATCCTGAACCATTTAAGGGGAGAACACACAACTGACCTGGTAGCAGCTTCTATGAGCACCTTTACACTACTCATACGGCACACTTGCGGGTTCAGAGAGTGTTGCCTTAGCATCATGCTTACAGATGGCTGTGAGTTAGCTAGATGAGCTGTTTCCCCCTTTTTATATGTGCTTGTGTGGCTAACCAGCTTTAGTTGCACTACTGCTATATATAAACAGAAGGTTTGATGAGGGCCAAACTGTTGCGCGCACATGTGTATACACACACGCATACATACAGCTGCATCGGATTAGACCGTCAGGCCCCTCTGTGTGATTCAGAACTGTTTACACTCCCTCCCTCCCTTTTCCTAGCTAGTGTGAAGAACAGCCAGCCCTTTGTGTGTGTGTTTCTGTCCATGTGTGTGTCCGAACACATGACTGTGTGTGCGCGCCTATAGGTAAAACACACACACAGTAGCTTTGTGAACGCACGGCCCACTGCCAGGGACTGTATTTTCTTTTTCTCTCTACACTTTGCAGGTCAATTATCACCAGTCCTGAGGCAGGGTGTGGCTTCTGCGCAGCTGTCGTTTTATTGGATAATTAAGGAAAAGGACCGATCAGTTCTATTTCTGGCACTACTTCCTGTCTACCTCGGCACCTCTGTCAGCCAATCAGGGGGTTTGGCTGTGACGCAATTGTTTTTGATTGATTGGGTGGTTTTTTTGTGTGTTTTTTTGGGACACATACACACAAGGTCCTTGTTGACCTTAGCTTCAGTCCAATACCCAACTCTCAAACATACATGGCTGAGAACTAATGCAGCGTTGTGTGCTTTCTGCTCTGACCACAAGGGTTTCACTCCTCTTGACTTGTTCAGCCCGTGTCAAGATGGGTCCACATGTTGTTGTGGAGGACAGGCTGAGGTTACAGGTAATGTAGTGGGCAGATGATACGTGTTGACGGCGCCACACCCATTTCTCTGTACACATGCGCTCCTCATCAGAATAGGGTAGGCTTTAACAGGTCCTCGCCACTTCTTCACTCTGAGTGAGACACTGAGAGGATCAGAGAAAGGAATATGGGGTGACCAGGTAAACTGAGGCATGGTTTTGGGCTGACTTTGACAGACACAGCTCCACAAAGAAGAGTAGTCAGATTCTAAGTAAGTCGTATACTTTAGTAACTTTAACCTCCCAGGGTTAGTCTGTGAGTTGTTTAGAATGATCCTGTTTGACCTGAACACACACACACACACACACACTGGGGCCTCCCGCACGTGACTGATAAAGCACCAGGTCAGTGTGAGTGGAGGAGGGGCTAACCTAATGCAGAGCACACGGTACAATTCAATTAGCCTTTGGCCCTGCAAGCGACGGTTCCATTCATGCGTGAGTATCTGATGCCTGATTTTCAGCTTAGTGCCCAGTGGTTCCTCTGTCTGGCCAAAGTGTGTGTGTGTGTGTGTGTGTGTTTTCTCCAGCTGGAGGTCAAGAGCAGAAGGGTCTTCTCTCCAAGGTTGTAGAGAGGGGACAGGCAGACGGTACTCTAAAACATCGGTTGAAGAGGCCGCGAATGCAACTTTTTTGTGTGTGTTTTTTGGTAAGATGTCTGTTGCTTCTCGGGACGCGCTGTGTTTTAGGTTTTGTGGCGCCGCAGAAATGTGGTGCCGTTGCCCTGTCGTGGTGTTGATGCCACAGAGGGTGACTACAGCTCGGAACATTCCGGCCCAGAGGCTCCTTTCACGATACACACGCACACAGTCAGGGGCCATTGTTGTGTGTGTGTTGTTAGTGTGCCTTGTGTCTGTTATTAGGCCTTGTTTGGCAGGCTGGGCCCATTCTACACCGCTGAGCGTTCCACAAGGACTGTAATTCTCCTCCTAAAACCACCCCACTCCTCCATGTCTACCGGCCCAAACCCTGTCTGTCGCTCAAACATGGCTAAATTGGACCCGGCTTGGCAAGCCTCGGCACAAGTGGAAAACGTACCCTTACGTAATGGGTTGACCACCACCAACAACAACAACAACAAAATATCCACCATTGGGCTGAGTATGGCATGATTATTTTCCGATAGGCTCGTTGCTAACGGACAGTCATCTGGTGACTGACTGCACCACCGGATATAGGCTTCACTGGAGCATGCGGCACAGACACACCCTGTCTGGCTGGCCTGGGGGCCTGGGGGTGTGGGATGGGGACTTTGGAGCAGACTGTGAACAAAGGGTCTAGTGGCTCAACCGTTGCAGAAGGAAGGGTGGAATGGAAGGAAAGGTCTGGGTTATGACTCTGCTTCCATTGTCAGCTGTTAGTTTTCAGACTTGATTGGCTTGTTTTTAATTTAGTTTCAGTTTGATAGAAATGTCTTTTGTCGTTTTTAAATTTAGTTTACATTTTAGTGTTAGGGATATAAAGTAGCCAACCGGGGTCATCGGGAGGGATCAGCCAATGAAGTTGGAAGCCTCACCTTGTTGACTGAATCAAAATGACAGAAGTCATCGACGGTGCTGCTATGCTAACCCAGTCTTTTGGCCACTAGAGGACTCCATAGACAGGACAGTGGTTTGGTTAGTTCTCAATGATCACTCCATCTTAATGGGACTTGGATTTAAAGGTTAAGCTCCTAGACTGGTGCAAGAAATGTGGTTGGAAGAAAACTCTTGTCCATTTTTTAAACGAATCCAATGTGTAATTTATTTTTTTACTTTAGTAGTAGATGTAAGACGAATTAATTACCTTTTACCTGACAGAAAAATAGAGGGGGGGGGGGATGACAAATGAAGTCGTGGCACATTTAGATATATTATGAAATGTAATTTTAAACGTGTATCACCCACTGACCTCTTCAGATAGGGTTAATGAAAACATAAGCGATACATCATTTCACAGCCAGGCAGTTCCTCTCTCTCTCTCTCTCTGTGTGTGTTCAACCAAACAAGATTTTCTGGTTTATCTTCAAGTCCACTCTGCGTTCCAGAAAGGTGGTCATTCGTTTTGTCTTCTCAAGCCTGATGACAGTTGTCCACGGACAAAATGAATATTCTCTCCCTGAACACCACTTTTATACTTTAAAAAAACATTTGAGTGAATGCAAGAAATCCCAATTGCGGTTCTCCCAGTATGAATCACCTGTCTGGTCCCCCTCTGAGGTTCAATAAACCACATGCGAGCAGAGTAATACTATACCCTGTGCTGCCCAGTCCTACTGGTCAATTCAGTTGAGACTAACGGACACTGTGTCCTTCTCTCCTTTCACCTGGCCTTAGCTCTGCAGTCTGCACAGGGTGGTGGCTTGCCTTACGTAACACTGAACTGCACAGGCAAGTGTGTGTGTGTGGTGTGGAGCGCAGCACAGCCCTCCCTGGGTGCTGGCTCAGGCGACAGAACGAAGAGATGGCCTTGCTGTAACCTTACCTCCCGCATTTAGAATTGCACCGTCGGCGTGAACCCACGCGCACACGCCTCCATAAAAATGTACTTGGTCTTTTTTTGTGGCTGGCTAATGACGCTGCTGGATGATTCGACGTCATCCCTCACCCGCACAGCGGCTGTTAGACAAGACCGTCCCTCGCGTCTCCTCTGGCTCCAGCGACTGAGTAGGATAGGACGGTGAGGATAGATACACTCTAATATGCTAGCTAGATGACACGTTCAGCGTATTGCTGCTAACGCCTGTCCTTTTCAGAACAACAGACGTGCCTACGGTTAGGGACTAGGGCAGGAACAGTAGCTGTGTGCCTCTCCTAAGGGCCCTCCGGGAACAGAAATGCAAAGACCAGGGGAGATGGGAAGTGTCTGGGCGCCTCACTTCCTTTTTCTGAAGTTTTTAACCGGGGGGGGGTTTGTAGGTAGGCAAGTCCTTAACGCCTCACATACCCAATGTTCTACGCCCATGATTCCTGTCTCTCGCTTGCTCATTTTCCTTCCGCCTCAAACCCTCACTCTTGACTACTTTCTTTATTTCTGTCCACATAACCACTGTCTCCCTCTCACCCCCCCCCCCCCCCCGCCTGCATAGCTGTGTAATTGACTCTGTGCTGCAGTGCGCTTGTCAGCTGTGCCTTGTCATTTGTTTCAATTATCAGCCATCCGACATGGCGCAGCTACCACAGATGGAATGAAGAGGAGAGGAAAGGCAAAAGTTTGAGGCTGAGGAAGCGGACTGTTGCACATACAGTCTCATGTGTCCCACCTCCACAGTACACTGGTAACAGGACTTTGCACATGCAGGTCTGGCTATTACAATCGCTAGAGACTCCCAAGCAGTGCCGTCGAAACCAAATGAGCTCACTCGTTAAGGTGGAGCTCATCTCCCCTGGAGTCGGCCAGGTGCTTCCGACCAGCCAGCCAATCACAGGTTTGTTTACACCTGGGCAGTTGGATGAGGTCATGGATGCCCCCCCCCCCCGGGTGTTTTTGGCCTAGCAGATGATCTCATTGATTCATAAAAGGACTCGGATCATATTATCAGGCCCTTCCCCCGCTACGGGGGGGGGGGGGGTAGGCCATGCCTCTCGACACATTGCTGATGTGATTGGTCTACACCGTGGAACCTAGAGCTTACCATTGGTTAGTACCCATTGCTATGGGGGGCATGGATGTTCAGGGACTCCCACTTCTTCTTCCTTTCACCGCATATTGGGTACTTATTGATTTTTCAATCTCACTCCTCCTCACAGCCTTTATTTCCCTATTCGGATGTGAATGGGGGCCTCTGCCTCATCCTTCCTTGATCATTCAGCCCCCATCTGCCTGGGTGGGAGATTGAACGAGATAGGAGAGCATGTGTTTGCGCTAGTATGTGTGTGTGTCCCCTACATTTTCAACTGTCTGTTTTCCTAGTCTATATGTTTTGTGCGTCTCCAGGCTGGCAGAGTGAAGTGTGTCTGATGTACCCATGTGTGTTGCGTGAGGTGGGCAGGGCGTGTCTGGTCTCAGCCATCCTAACAATGCCCTCCAGGAGGGAAAAAAATATGCTTGGCTTGGTCCTGGAATCCATCATAACATACTCCTCTCTTTGTCTAAACACTCCTGTCCCTTTTCCTGTCCGCGGTCATAAATAACAGTTACACAATCTCTTCATGAATAGGGCCCCAAGCTTTTCCTAAACAGTCTACATGGTGTGGAACAGCTCTGGACCCGAGTTACGTTGTTTCTTTTGCCGCACAAGCCATCTGTTACGTGTCAGTAATTCTTGAGGAGCTTGTTCACCTGGTTAGTGATTTGCGTGTGGTATTCCCTGACAAGACAGGCATGCACTACGGTGAGTACTCATCAGTCATGGCTAACGGACGGAAACCTCCAATAGCGCAGTTGCGGCGTTCTTCCCGACAGGAGACAATTTGGGTCATAAGATGGACAATAGATTTGTAAAAATAAATAAAAATCTCTCCAGGCAGTTCTGACCAGTATCACAATTCTCAAGTAGGCACAGAGATGTCTCTTAATGCCCTTTTTAACAGTGGATCCAGCGCCTATATTGTGTCCGAGGTAGAGCCTATGTTCTTTGGCTGAGAGAGCAGTAAGGGCTGGGAATCGCCAGGGACCTCACAATACTTGGGCGCCGATACGATATGCGTGGCGATTCTATATGCATCTTCTGTGATTAAAAAAAAATAATAATAATATTGCGAGTCGACGTGCCGAACATGTTTGCTCACCACGTCTGCTGCAGCGGGATGAGAGCCATGAGAAGATTGGATCAGTCATGGAAGTAAAAGTGCCAAAAACAAATTGGCTTTTTATTTTTATTTTTTTCTTATAAAGATGGAGAACAAGCTACGAATGGAAAAACCCTGGAGTTTTGGGGCAGGTACAGCAAATTGGCGCAAAAATAATATTGCGATTTATTGTCAGCTATCACTGGAGAGTCGTGTCAATGGGTGTTAGGATACATTATCCACGCAAACAAACCCAGTGAGAACACATGCTGGCTCTGTGTTAAAGTGAGTTTAGTCTACATGTCTCTTGTGGGCCAGGAAATGATCTGGAGCGTAGACTCTCTAGGGAGGTGGGCCTTTCAACCTCTCTCTCTCTTTTACCCCCCACCCCCCGCCTCTCTCTCTCTCTCTGTCTGTGTTATTGTTTTTGGTCACATGAACCATGAGAATGGTTACACAACATCCCTGGAAATGGAAAACAGGGATTTATTTTGGAGGAAATGGACATGTTTTTGGGCATAACATGTGACTGCGGTCAGTTGACTTCAGTGTTGTTTGAACAATTGCCAGAGATGGTATCAGTCCTTAAAACGGGGGGGCTGGCATATTGTTAGATTCGATTAACTTGAAAATGGATCTTGACATTTGGATTCTTTTGAACTATGAGATGTTTCTAATTTCTCACACATTCTGTCCATTCTTCCTGTCATTTCTGTCAGAAAACCCCCGTTTCACTCACCTACACATTCAGACTGGAATGAGAGGTATGTCCATCCCTGTGTGTGTGTGGCCCTCGTTGGAACATAGTGTACATATTTGGCCATCTCTAGTGTGTGTGTGTGTGTCAGGGCTTGGAACTGCTGGAGGTCTGCATGCACATTCCCCCTAGTGGAAAATCTGTGACTAACGGCCTGGTTTAGAAGTTAATGTGCTGGAGCAGAGCAGCCATGCCCAGCCACTACGACCACCCTACACCATATTTCCTAAACCCCTTCACCCTACTCTCGCTACCTCTTACTCTATACTCCTTACTACCTTTGCCCTGTGTCCTTCTCCCCTGGAAGGTTTTAAACAATTCCGTTTATGGTTGAATGTTTTTCAAAATGTTGACTTCCTCCGCTCAGATTGCAAGGTAGGTGATGTTTCTTTGCACAACGGGAACTGGCCTTTCTCTCCTGCCGGAAGGAACAGTGGCTGGCCTTTTCTCCTGCCGGAAGGAACAGTGGCTGGCCTTTCTCTCCTGCCGGAAGGGACAGTGGCTGGCCTTTCTCTCCTGCCGGAAGGGACAGTGGCTGGCCTTTCTCTCCTGCCGGAAGGGACAGTGGCTGGCCTTTCTCTCCTGCCGGAAGGGACAGTGGCTGGCCTTTCTCTCCTGCCGGAAGGGACAGTGGCTGGCCTTTTCTCCTGCCGGAAGGGACAGTGGCTGGCCTTTCTCTCCTGCCGGAAGGGACAGTGGCTGGCCTTTCTCTCCTGCCGGAAGGGACAGTGGCTGGCCTTTCTTCCTGCCGGAAGGGACAGTGGCTGGCCTTTCTCTCCTGCCGGAAGGGACAGTGGCTGGCCTTTCTCTCCTGCCGGAAGGGACAGTGGCTGGCCTTTCTCTCCTGCCGGAAGGGACAGTGGCTGGCCTTTCTCTCCTGCCGGAAGGGACAGTGGCTGGCCTTTCTCTCCTGCCGGAAGGGACAGTGGCTGGCCTTTCTCTCCTGCCGGAAGGGACAGTGGCTGGCCTTTCTCTCCTGCCGGAAGGGACATGCGGGATGCTAGCGTACCACCTGGCCAAAAGCCAGGGAAAATGCAGAGCGCCAAATTCAAATAAATTACTATAAAAATCAAACTTTAATGAAATCACACATGCAAGATAGCAAATTAAAGCTACACTTGTTGTGATTCCAGCCAACATGTCAGATTTTAAAAAGGCTTTTCGGCGAAAGCAAACGATGCTATTATCTGAGGATAGCACCATAGTAAACAAAGAGAAACCATATTTCAACTCTGCAGGTGCGACACAAAACGCAGAAATAAAAATATTATTCATACCTTACCTTCGACAAGCTTCTTTTGTTGGCACTCCAATATATTCCATAAACATCACAAATGGTCCTTTTGTTAGATTAATTCCGTTGATATATATCCAAAATGTCAATTTATTTGGCACGTTTGATCCAGAAAACACCGGTTCCAACTTGCTCAACGTGACTACAAAATATCTCAAAAGTTACCTGTAAAACTTTGCCAAAACATCTGACTACTTTTGTAATACAACTTTAGGTATTTTTTAACGTAAATAATCGATACAATTGAAGACTGGATGATCTGTGTTCAATACAGGAAGAAAACAAACTGTAGCTAGCTTTCTGGTCACGCGCCTCTTATCTAACAGTACACTTCAAGTGACCCTTGTTCAAGATGGCCGTACCACTTCATTACACAAAGGAATAACCTCAACCAATTTCTAAAGACGGTTGACATCCAGTGGAAGCGATAGGAACTGCAAGAAGGTCCCTTAGAAATCTGGATCCCCAATGAAAACCTATTGAAAAGAGAGTGACCTCAAAAAAATAAAATCTGAATGGTTTGTCCTCTGGGTTTCGCCTGCTAAATAAGTTCTGTTATACTCACAGACATGATTCAAACAGTTTTAGAAACTGAGTGCTTTCTATCCAAATCTACTAATAATATGCATATTGTATCTTCTGGGGATGAGTAGCAGGCAGTTGAATTTGGGCATGTGTTTCATCCGGACGTGAAAATTACTGCCCCGTCACCAAGAAGTTAAGTGCATTCGGAAAGTATTCAGAACCCTTGACTTTTTCTACGTTTTGTTACGTTACAGCCTTATTCTAAAATGGAATTAAATTATTGCTTTTTCCTCATTAAGCTACACACAATACCCCATAATGACAAAGCAAAAAGTTTTTTAGAAATGTGTGCAAATTTAATGCAAATAAAATATGGATATCACATTTACAGAAGTATTCAGACCCTTTTACACAGTACTTTGTTAAAGCACCCTTTGCAGTGATTACAGCCTCGAGTCTTCTTGGGTATGACACTACAAGCTTGGCACACCTGTATTTGGGGAGTTTCTCCCACTCTTCTCTGCAGATCCTCTCAAGCTCTGTCAGGTTGAATGGGGAGCGTCGCTGCACAGCTATTTTCATGTCTCTCCAGAGATGTTCAAGTCCGGGCTCTGACTGGGCCACTCAGGAACATTCAGAGTTGTCCCGAAGCCACTGCTGTGTTGTCTTGGCAGTATGCTTAGGGTCGTTGTCCTGTTGGAAGGTGAACCTTCGCCCCAGTCTGAGGTCCTGAGCGCTGAGGACTTCATTAAGGATCTTTGCTCCGTTCATCTTTCCCTCGATCCTGACTCGTGTCCCAGTCCCTGCCTCTGAGAATCATCCCCACAGCATGATGCTGCTTCCACCATGCTTCATCATAGAGATGGTGCCAGGTTTCCTCCAGAAGTGACGCTTGACATTCAGGGCAAAGAGTTAAATCTTGCTTTCATCAGACCAGAGAACCTTGTTTCTCATGGGTCTGAGTCTTTTAGGTGCCTTTTGGCAAACTCCAAGTGGGCTGTCTTGTGTCTTTTTACTGAGGAGTGGCTTCTGTCTGGCCACTCTACCATAAAGGCCTGATTGGTGGAGTGCTGCAGAGATGGTTGTCCTTCTGGAAGATTCTCCCATATCCACAGAGGAGCTCTGTCAGTGTGACCATCAGGTTCTGGT
This sequence comes from Oncorhynchus masou masou, assembly GCF_036934945.1. NCBI lineage: Eukaryota > Metazoa > Chordata > Actinopteri > Salmoniformes > Salmonidae > Oncorhynchus > Oncorhynchus masou. Next base: position 47,133,990 of record NC_088233.1, read on the forward strand.
TCAACTCCCTGACCAAGAAGGAAGAGTCTTGGTGGTTCCAAACTTTTTCCATTTAAGAATAATTGAGGCCACTATGTTCTTGGGGACCTTGAATGCTTGGGGACCTTGAATGCTGCAGAAATGTTTTGGTACCCTTCCCCCAGATCTATGCCTCGACACAATCCTGTCTCAGAGCTCTACGGACAATTTCTTCAACCTCACGCCTTGGTCTTTGCTCTGACATTTTTAATTTTTAATTTTACCTTTATTTTACTAGGCAAGTCAGTTAAGAACAAATTCTTATTTTCAATGACGGCCTAGGAACAGTGGGTTAACTGCCTGTTCAGGCACAGAACGACAGATTTGTACCTTGTCAGCTCTGGGATTCGAACTTGCAACCTTTCAGTTACTAGTCCAACACTCTAACCACTAGGCTACCCTGCCGCCCCATGCACTGTCAACTGTGGGACCTTATATAGACAGATGTGTGCCTTAATGTTTTGTCAACTCACTGTACATTTACATAAACTTAAAGGGGAATACCTGGTTAGTTGTACAACTGAAATGTGTCTTCTGCATTTAAATCAACCCCCCCAGAAACAGAGGTGCGGCGGGCTGCTTTAATCGACATCGTCTTAAATCTCCAAATTCCACCGTGTTCCCGCCCACTGGCCGCCTGTCCGCTGCCCTATACACATGCAGACTTCCTGAGCAAACATGGGCGGCGCCAGCTACCATCTCTCTCCCTCTCTCTCTCCACCATCCCTTTCTCCCTCCGCCCTTTTCCATTACGGAGTCCTGCTTCCCTCTATTTGCCCCTCCATCTCTCCCTCTTGCACAGTCTCCCCCTGTCCCTCTGCTTTCCTGTGAGGACAGGGTGGGGTGTGGGACAGCCTGTGTCTCTCCCTCCTATTTCATCCTCCCTTTTCCTTCCCTTGCACAAAGTCCTTCTCTTTCCCTCAAACTCTCCCTCCCTTCCGCTCTCCATTTGTTACACAAGCCTCCTCTCTCTTCGTGCCTCCCTTTGTCACATTCCTCCCTCCTTCCCTCTCTCGTTAGTTGTCCCTCCCTCCCATCCCTCCCAACTGCTACACAGAGCCCTTCTCTTTTTCACTCATCCAGAGGTGTAAAGTACTTAAGCAGTACTTTCAAGTATTTTTACTTAAGTTGTTTCTTAGGGTTTCTATACTTTACTTTGCTATATATATTTTTGATTTACTTTTACTTTACGACATTCCTTAAGAAAATATTGTACTTTTTATTCCATACATTTTCCCTGGCACCCAAAAGTACTAGTTACATTTTGAATACTTAGCAAGACAGGAAAATGCTTATGAAAAGAACATCCCTACGGCCTCTGCTCTGGCGGACTCACTATAAACGCATGCTTAGTTTGTAAGTTGAGTGTTGGCGCGTGCCCCTGGCTATCCATACATAAAAATAAAAAAAAACAAGAATGATGCCGTCTGGTTTGCTTAATATAAGGAATTTGAAATTATTTTTTACTTTGATACGTAAGTATATGTAATACCAAATACTTTTAGACTTTTACTCAAGTAGTATTTTACTTGGTCACTTTTACTTGAGTCATTTTCTATTAAGGTATGTTTTACTTTTACTCAAGTATGACAATTGGGTGCTTTTTCCACCTCTGCACCCTTCTTCATGCCTCCCTCTACCTCTACCGTCTCCCTCTATCACAATTCACGTCCAATGCTCATAAGAAACGTGATGGTGACGATTGGGGTGTGGGGATGAGGATGGCCAAACCGTGTCGTGCTGAGGTTAACGGTACCCACTGCCGTCCCCGTCCCCGTCCCACCCACCGATTTAAGGCAGCCCTCGGCACCTCTGATTCAGAGGGGTTGGGATAAATGCCGAAGACACCTTTCAGTTGAATGCGTTGTTGTTCACCTGACTAGGTCTTCCCCCTTTCCCTCTGACACGAGGTCTGTGTTCGACCTGGATGCCCTTCTGTCTAGTCGTCTGTAGTTCAACTGCTCCGGTAGCAACACACATGAAGTTGCTTTTAAAAGAAAGTATGTCTCACTTCCTCTCTCTCTCTTTTAGATCAAAGTTATTTTATATATGTGTGTATGTGTATGTGTGTGTGTGTGTGTGTGTGTGTGTGTGTGTGTATATATACTACTGTTCTAAACGTGGTAAGTGACATGAAGCCAGCGTCTCCTCTTTCTGTGAGCCACAATACTAGTGGAAACCGACTCGTTTAGTTTTTCCAGCCTTGACTGGATGCTGGAGCGTCGAGCTGTGAATGTGGTGGGTTAGGTTCAGCTTTCAGGGAAAGATGTACACACACATCATACAATACCCTTCAGCATCCCTCATAGGAACACACCTGGAAATGGAGCATGGGAAAACGTTTGTCAGGGTCTGTGCGTAGATACAAAAAAACTATGCTTTTCCACCGGGTGGGTGGGTACCAAGGCCTTATTCCCTTTGACTGGCGAGGCCTCTCACCTACTCTCCCTCCAGGAAAAGGATAAAGTAACACATTTACCCGTAGGTTCTGATCTAAGGTCAGTTTGTTTAGGTTAAGATTGGAAAGAAACTGATCCTTGGCCTGAGAGACAAATGTATATCTAGGCTACATTAATGCTGACTTTTGGTATTGTACTGAAATATCAACTGCAGTGGCTGGTAATCTGCCTGTAGGTGGTGCTGTTGTTTTTACAACGCTCCCCTCTGAAGTGAACACTCGATGTTCAACAAGTACTCTCATGCTTAGTGTATAAAGTCTGCACCCCCCCCATTGTTGCCAAACCAAGTATCTTAAGACGAGATTCAGAATGGTACGATCTGTTTCTGCTGAAATGATCGTCTGGTTTCAGTGTTGTTTTTTTTTCTTCCCCCGTACAGTTTTAGAAAAGTTCAGTCGGTGGGTGTGATATGTTTTTAGGGAGTACGTGTGTCCTGACTCGACCCCACTCCCCCCCCACGGCCCTCCCCAAGTTGTCGTTACTGGCGTCTATCATGTTATTCCTGAGAGAAGAACATTCTTCTCGTTGTTGTTTCACAAGCACTTCTGAGAAATGGGAAGACTGTGGCCTTGGGGAACCTATCCCTCTCCCTCAGAACACCAGGCGTGGTGACACACTAGAGGGGAAATAGACGGGTTTTGTCTATTTTCTTCAATAGCTCGTCTTTGTATCTGCCATTAATGGCTGACTGCCATTGAGGGATTCCACCATTTTAAAGTAATGTCCATGCTGAAATGGGTTCAAGCCATCCAGAGCCCTCTTTCTACCTCTATGGTCACCACGCACAGCAGAGATGAAGAATCAGTCTACCTGTCTGTCAAGTGATCATTCAGCAGACATACCTGGCACCGGCTGTCAAGGTCAACGCAGTATTTTCCCCACAGGTGTTTGACAGGAGGTATTTGGGGAGTTTTGTTTTCAAAATGGCTGCCGTTGTATCACTCAGTGGTGCTACACACTGGTGGTGGGTGAGTCAGAAGCTGACCCCTAAGAGCAGATCCAGGATCTGCCAAGCTTGACCCCCCCCCCCCCATTGTAAGTAACCTCCAGCAATTTATCAGGAACAGAACATCTCCTAACTGACCTTAGACCAGAGTCTTAGGTTAACTGCCAATGTCAAATATACAGGCAGTGAACCCGACGTGTTCGTTTCGGCTCTCATTGCAGAAGTCTACTCCCCTAAGTACAGCTCTAGGATCTGCACGTTCCATCCAAACCTTAACCTTATTGACCATTTTTCAAGCCCATCTCATAGCTGACCATCTGTCCTGGGGTCCACTGACCCTGCAATGCTGCTCTCATTCCAGCTAGGGTTGTGACGATACCAGTATCGCAATAAATAAAAATTCCCATGGCAAAAATGAAAGCCCAAATGTCTTTGGTCCTTTTTTAAAAACCTGCTGTATGTAAAATATTGTTTGTTATAGCTTGGGGGAAAAATTTGGGGGGGGGGGGGGTGTGTTTCCAACATTGGGGCTGTTTTCCTAAAGAAGTTGTTTTTGTTTTCTTGCCACGATACTAACGAGCATCGCGAGACTTGTTGTATCGTCCCCGGCTCTAATTCCAACCTCTCAACCTAAAATACGGCCTGCCAATCCCAACTCGGAGTTGATAGGCAGAGTAAGAGGGATGAAGATGGGTTTTCTGACGGAGAGGGGTTGGAAGAAGACAAATGGAGGGTGAAAAGAGAAGGCAAAGCGATGGGGGTAGAAGGAAAACCCAGGGAGGAAATGGAGAGTGAGAGACAGACGTTTGGTTGCCGTGGTGATGGCCAGGAAGTGAGTAATGACCTGGATGTTTTGACTGAGTGAGGCTGAAAGCAGCACGGTGAGGCTTCTCCTCTCCCCAGGAATGTAGGGAGAGTACAGAACAATGAGCAAGGGCATACTGCGACCCCCCCCCCCCCATTACTCTTCTCTTTAAATCCGTTCCCTCTCTCCTCCCTGACCCCTTCTTTATTAAATCTCCTCATTTCACACTCCCGCTTTCGATCCTCACTCTCCTTTCGCTTTCCCTCATCCACTACCCATCTCTTCTTTCACCTCTTCGCCCTCGCTTTCACCCCTGTCTTTTTATCTTCCCCCTTCGCTCCTCTTCCTTCCTCTTCGCCTCCCGCTACTTCCCGTCCTCTAACCCTTCGCCCTTCCCATCCCGTTACCACCTGATATCATCACAGTTAGTCCAAACTGAAACTGTAGCTATGGAGATAGAAACAGACAGACGTGAGAGGTCTTGTCGTTGTCATCTCGTCCGGCTCCGTCTTGTCATCGTCCTCTCTCTCTCCTTCATCGGTCACAACTCCGAAACTGTTCACAAACAAAGATGGCTTCCCTTTCCTTTACCACTCTCAAACATCCTCTGGTGCCCGGGTTCCACCTCCGAGAACCAGCTCCAATCCTAGAAAAATGAGCTTGCAAGAATGTTGTTTGACCTTTCACAGTCTTTGTCAGTGATATTAATGGGGCTATAAATGTGTCTGTAATGAAGCAGTTGACTGACATTTATGGAAATGACGTTGAATGTTGAGAGGAAGTGTGCGCCCTGGGAACGTGCACCATCCAAAGTAAACGAACAGAGGTACAGACAACTTTTGCAATGTGCCCTTGTTCTTTAGAGGTGAGATCCTGCCCCCCCATTTCTCCTTCCGCGAATGCTCCTCTCGTCCCATCTCTGTTCTTTCTCTCTGTTCTGTCTTTCCTTTGTTTAGCCAGGCTGGGGAGGGATTAAACAAGGGATGACATGTCGGTGCACGCCAGCCCCCCTCCGGCTGGAATGCAAGGCATGAGGCAGAGTAGATCAAGGTAGAGGGGGAAAAAATTGTAATATCTTCTAGCCCCATAGGTGGCCACTGAAAGAAATACATACCGAGAGATGGGAGATAGGGGTGGTAAGAGAAAGAAGCAAAGGTAGGCAAGTTTACTCTGTAAAATCCTATGTTTTAGAAACAATACACCTGTATAGACAACTAATGAATGACCCCATATCTTGAGTTCAAAGTGTGTTGATAGCAAAGGACCGTTTGCAGTTGGCCCTCGTTTAGCAGCCAACACACGGTGTATTGTAGAGGGGCTGAGTTGAACGTCTGAGGTAGTGTGTCAAGCAAGTTCAGCAAACAAGGTTGACCTCTTGTCAGTTTAAAGGGACACTCCCATTGACTTGCTACTTTGCTGTGTTTGCTAAGGGCAATTCCACAATAACAAAATTAAGTTTTGGCTGTTTGGCATACATTTTTAAGTAAAAAAATAATAATAAAAAAAAACCCATTTGATTTTAAAAGTTTAACAAAATATACAACTCTATGCGCAATGACTAATTTGAACAATTTCCACAGAAAATAAATTTAGCGGAAGGACTGTGCAGATGCGAACTTTAACGAAATTACAGTGAAAATCTCCCTCCAGGTTTTTATGCGTGTTTCCCCCCCCTCCCCCCAAACAAAATTGAAATACTTGCTCTGAATTAAGATGACAACATGTCTGCAGAAAGGGTGTCAGCTATGACACGGGCCCCCTTGAGTTTGGTTATTGAACTACAGGAAGAGAAGTGGAGTTACACCCGGAAACAGAATTACGTCATGGGTCCCTGATCTGTAGTACACAGAAATAAGTTTGGACATCCAGTGCAGTAAAGTATAGTAACATGGTGTTTTGTGCCCTGGTTGGCCTAAAACCTGGACAACGCTGGGACAATTGTGCGCCGCCTCATGACACAACCTGGGATCTAACCTGGGTCGGTAGTGACGCCTCAAGCGCTGCGATGCAGTGCCTTAGACCGCTGTGCCACTCGGGAAGCCTTGTTGTAATGTTTAAGTCACTCAAATATCACATGAATACACGTTAGACATGGCAAAATGTATAAAATTGCAAGAGAATTAAACCTGCTAAATTCTCTGCGCCCTATGACAAAATTTTGTAGAATGGCAGTAAATGAGCTTTAAGCCTGCAAAATGTGCTGTCCACCAATAAGAGGAGCGTGAGCGAGCATTGCTCAGTGGGTACGGATTAGAGGTCGACCGATTAATCGGAATGGCCGATTTTAATTAGGGCCAATTTCAAGTTTTTTGGGCATAATAATCAATAAAACTCGATGTTTTTTTCAATGACGGCGGAACTGTGGGTTAACTGTTAGGGGCAGAACGAATTTTCACCTTGTCTGCTCGGGCGATCCAATCTTGCAACCTTACAGTTAACGAATCCACGCAATAACGACCTGCCTCTCTCTCGCTGCACTCCACAAGGAGACTGCCTGTTACGCGAATGCAGTAAGCCAAGGTAAGTTGCTAGCTTGCATTAAACTTATCGTATAAAAAACAATCAATCATAACCACTAGTTAACTACACATGGTTAATATTACTAGATATTATTGAGCGTTAAATGCGTTGCATATAATCTGACTGAGCATACAAGCATACTTAGATATCTGACTGAACTGTGGTCGGCAGAAGCAGGCGCGTAAACATTCATTCAAACAGCACATTCGTGCGTTTTGCCAGCAGCTCTTTGTTGTGTGTCAAGCATTGCGCTGTTTATAACTTCATGCCGATCAACCCCCGAGATGAGGCTCGTGTAACCGAAGTGAAATGGCTAGCTAGATAGCGCGCGCTAATTGTCGTTGTGTTGCTGGTTCGAGTCCAGGGAGGAGCGAGGAGAGGGACGGAAGCTATACTGTTACACTGGCAATACTAAATTGCCTATAAGAACATCCAATAGTCAAAGGTTAATGAAATGGTATAGAGGGAAATAGTCCTGTAATTCCTATAAGAACTACAACCTAAAACTTCTTACCTGGGAATATTGAAGACTCAAGTCAAAAGGAACCACCAGCTTTCATATGTTCTCATGTTCTGAGCAAGGAACTGAAACGTTAGCTTTCTTACATAGCACATGGGGCGGCATGGTAGCCTAGTGGTTAGAGCGTTGGACTAGCAACCGGAAGGTTCCAAGTTCAAACCCCGAGCTGACAGGGTACAAATCTGTCGTTCTGCCCCTGAACAGGCAGTTAACCCACTGTTCCCAGGCCGTCATTGAAAATAAGAATGTGTTCTTAACTGACTTGCCTGGTTAAATAAAGGTAAAATTTAAAAAAAAAAAAATATTGCACTTTTACTTTCTTCTCCAACGCTTTGTTTTTGCATTATTTAAACCAAATTGAACATGTTTCATTATTTACTTGAGGCTAAATTGATTTTATTGATGTATTATATTAAGTTAAAATACTGAATCATTCAGTATTTTATTAATTGTCATTATTACAAATACATTTTTAAAAATCGGCCGATTTTAATTGGTATCGGCTTGTTTTGGCCCTCCAATAATCGGTATCGGCGTTGAAAAATCATAATCGGTCGACCTCTATGGATGCTGGTTACAGTAAATGGAAAGAGAGGGCTCATGGGTAGGTGTCAGTAAGAGCTGGGAGAGGTAACATTAACTGGAAGGGGGGGGGTGTTTGAAATTTGGTCAGCCCACCCTGGCCTTGATGTTACCATCCACAGGTGGACTGGACTAAATCCATCATAGACGTCTGTTTGGATAGAACGGTACCATACCGTAAGTTGAGCACAGTACAATTCATGACTAAGTACGGTCCAGTCCAATTCATTACAATAAAGAAAAGTGACAGTAACAGGAGACTATGAGCTGAACTGGACAGTATGTCAGTGGAAGAGAGGACAGTAACAGGAGACACTATGAGCTGAACATAAGTCAGTGGAAGAGAGGACAGTAACAGGAGACACTATGAGCTGAACATAAGTCAGTGGAAGGGAGGTCAGTAACAGGAGACACTATGAGCTGAACATAAGTCAGTGGAAGGGAGGACAGTAACAGGAGACACTACTATGAGCTGAACATAAGTCAGTGGAAGGGAGGACAGTAACATGAGACACTGATCTGAGCAGAACAGTATGTCAGTGGAAGGGAGGACTGTAACAGGAGACACTGAGCTGAACATAAGTCAGTCGAAGAGAGGACAGTAACAGGAGACACTATGATCTGAACAGAACAGTATGTCAGTGGAAGGGAGGACCGTAACATGAGACACTATGATCTGAACAGAACAGTATGTCAGTGAAAGAGAGGACAGTAGCAGACCGTTATGGCACAGTAATTCCGGTACGGTAGTTCTGTTACCAATTTGGTAGCGGAATTACAAGTTTGAATCACTTAGTTCATAAACAAAGTTGATATCAGTAAAATTATTGAGTCATTGGTAGGTCTACCATTTACTTTGTACTTCTGTTGTCCGGATTTGCCTTTTGTACACACACACACACACACACACACACACAATAAATACTGTTACATACACACACTGGCACCTACTGGATTGCATTTCCCTGGCAGGTCACAGGGTTCAGTGTGTGAGTAGATCCTGGGCCTATAGGAACTCCCACAGATATTAAGACCCTCAGCCTGCACTGTTTTCACTGGCTAAGTCCTTACTTAAACACACTGTGTACTGCACACTCTCACATACTACACACGCAAAGACCAGAGAGTCACCCAACTCCACTGCAGCGTGGGGGGGTGCCCAAATTCTGCCATTCCATTGGTCACTATACCAGTCATTCAAGGTAATTCTACAGTGCCATTGGCTATATCATGGGGTGGGACTAAGCTGTTGCCAGGCCCGATGCCCGTCTGCTGCTGTGATACATTGTTTTGCTGTGAAGAATCTGTGTTTTCTTTGTCTTAAAATGGTGGAATGTCTGTCCGCTGAGCAGGGGACCAGCCAGCTCGGCCAATTTTATTCCAGGGGACAAGGGTACTAGCTGTTAGTTTTGATGTCAACTACGCACGTTTTGGGTGGAGATTGGAAAACACCTTTTTTGTTAACATGAACCCCATTTCAAAATGTTTTCTCCAAGTTATTTTACATAGCCTACTAATTGACTAGTCAAGTTTCGGTTCAGTTTTGGCCAAACTTTTTGACGTTGGCTTCGTCACGTTCTATTCTGAGTGGCTGTGATTGTCGCGTCCTTCATCGTGGCAGAGTGAATCGTCATTTTTATTTTTTTCCTTCACCGGCATTCTCGTTACCACCACACCCTTTTCTGGTCCCTGTCGTAGGCATAAATAACATGAAACGCTGTCATTTTTCCATACCGCTGTTTTTTGGTTTTGCTTGCGTTCTCTCTCGAGTTGGATGATGGTGATTATAGATGGTTGATTGAGCATCAGCCACCAGTTTGACTTTACCTCACCTCACCGTCATTCCAGGAGCAGCCAGTCATAAGTCCTGGCTGTTGACGTCAGTGTTTCCAGCAACCTTCTTGCGCAACTCTTTTGTTCTCCCTCCGTTGTAAGTTTAATGAGCAACGTGTGTTCTTATTGAATCTGGCCCTCAAAGCAGACACTGTGGTTTCCAGGGATGCCTTGAAGCTGTCTAAGTAGGCAAGAAGTCTCCCCCCTATCCGCTGATACTTGGTCAGAGATTTTCTCCCCCCCCCTGCTGCTGTCCTTAAGTGTCATGACTCTCATAGTTTACTCATAGTTCGCCACTGAGCAATCCAAGAGAAAAAATAACATACGTTTGCAAGAAAGGGGATATGAGCCAGATCACATCAGATGGGTCTACTGTTTAGTGTTATGGGCTAGCTAGCTACGTGCTTGTTCAACAGATTGTGATTCGCGCTATGTGAGTCATATCGTGTTAGATAACATTGGGGAAGAGGACCTTTTTGTTTTTTTACTTACTTTACTGAGGTTGGTTTACATGTAATCTAGTGACGTGAGATCATGTTTGTTCCACAAAATATGGTTTATGTCCGATGTCCTAGGTGTGCGCTCTTCCATGGAATGGCGAGAGAGCATGAGAATTTTCAGAGCGTGAGTTAATGGTTTATGGAAGGTTTAGGTGTGTGTGTGTGTGTGTGTGTGTGTGTGTGTGTGTGTGTGTGTGTGTGTAGTATGGTTAAACCAGGTGGCACGGTGAGTGGTGCCATGTCTGGTCTCGGAAGGAGCTGCCATTGGTGACGTCAGCAGTAGCTAAGAGTCAGTCTTCTCTCTGTCCGGTACACGAAGAATGTGTCTGACCGCAGTTTCCACCCATGTCAAATCTTAGGCTATGTGAGAATGGTGTTTGTTTGTCCAATTTGTAAGTCGCTCTGGATAAGAGCGTCTGCTAAATGACTTAAATGTAATGTTTGTGTGAACGAGTCCAACTTGTAGGCTCGGTCTGTAGTCAGGGGTTTTATTTCTACCTGGAAGGCCACTATGTTGGGTCACGTAGGAGACCGTTGCCAACTACATTAGCCAACATTTTTTGGAACTCCAGAACCGACAGCAATTCACTAGTTGTAGTTATCAGCATAATTTAGACCCAAATCAGCTCATGCACAATAATGGATTAGTACTTTCCAGCAACTGAATTGCTTTTTAACTCCAGGAATAATACTTCATTAAGTTGTCTTTGACCTTGAAGCCTGATTGAGCCCTCGGTCTTCAATGGAGTTCATTCTGAATGCAGAGGCTCTGGCTATGGCCCAGTGGTCTTGAATGGCTGCCTTCTATTTTAGGTAACTGCTGATGTAATAGCTGTAAGCAAATGGATGGAAACTTTTTTGTTTTTTTTTGTTTCCATGACATTGTTTTTCACTTCAGTGGTCACCACCTCAGGTAGGGCCTGAAGCTGTTTAGAACTGTTCACCCATGGCCCTCTCTGTCCTCACCACCTCTTTAATCTCTCCCCTTCCCTCTCTCCCCCTTTCACTCTGGTCAGTAAAGACCAGGCAGAGGCAGGCTGAGGTTATAAATAGCTCCTGAGAAAAGGCTCTGGCCTGTTCTGGCCCCTCTCTCTCTCTCCTCACCACAGCAGCAGCCATTCGGAGTGATGACCCTAACCCCCCCCCCAGTGAGATCTGGGCTGGGGCCAGTCGGGGAGACATGTCTCCCAAGAAGGAGCCATGCTGGCAGAGCGTGCAGATGGACCTGTACATGGCCCTTATCAGACCACCTCACTTTCTGATACTTGTAAGATGTACGTGATAGGGGTTCACATCCAGCACACAAACAAGCAGGGTCTCTGTCTCTCTCTCGCACACAAACATGTAAAGACTTTTCAAACGCACTGATTGACCCTGACATACTCAGACCCTTACACACTGACTGTCTGTTATATATATATACACACACACACACACACTAGGAGAGAGCTGAGCTCCAGCCCCCCCTTCCCCCCAGATTAGTGTGTCTTTGTGAGCGTCCATGCTACAGCAATCCGCTGGTATGTCTCACATCTGCAGCTGCAAGCCCACTGGTCCAGCCGGAGAGAAGGGGGGGCAAGGAGAGAAACCTGCGCCCATATTTATAAAGTGTCTCTGAGTAGGAGTGCTGATCTAGGGTCAGTTTGGCTTTTATATCATAATAAATTACATTATATTGACGGGGGGGGGGGGGGGGTACTTGATCCTAGATCAGCACTCAGATGCTTTAGGGATACCAGCCTTGGTCAGAAAAGGGGTCAGAAGAGATAAAATGGAGGGGGAGAGTGAAAGATGGGGAAAGAAGTGTCTGAGGATAGTGGGGAGAAAGAAAGATGTATAATGCCTTTTATTTATCCACGATCCTTTGACGTAGCCTGAGACTTTCTTTTTCCTTTGTCTGTCTTCACTTTCTTTTGCCGTCATAAGGCCGTCTATAGTAGGTCTATTTCAAGATTGCCTTGTACTCTCAATGTTGAGGATCGATATCAAGTCCAGATGGTGTAATGCCTCTATTCAACCCGACATCAGACTTGCGCCGGGAACTCAGCCGCCGCCTCAGCCTTGACACAAGTTCGTTAATTGGAGGCTTTTCCGAGCTGATTTACCTTACCGGTACACTGCCAGTCCTGTTGTGCCAAAGTCAAGTCGCTACATGGCCATCTACTGCTCATCTCATAGTGAGGTTTGAAGTCAACCACAAGAATGTGGCCTCGCCGTCTCAACATGTACCCTGTCGTGAACCAACCGCGTTCTGCTCTCGTCAGGCCTCCCAATGCGGCTGACCTGTCTGGTGAGATGACTCGAGGCCTTGTGCAACAACTCTCTAGGTCATGGCTGCCATCTAATTGTACATTTTAATTGTTTGTGATTTTTAATTTTAGGAGCTGTTTTTATCCAGCTGGGTGGGACATAGTAGGGATAGCCTCAGGCTGAAGAATATGAGAGTACTTCTGTTTTCAACTGATTATACCACTTTGTGTTTACAGGATGTTTTTGGTATTTAAAAGTTGTTACAGTACAGTAACACGACAGGTATTACTATGGTACAACAAAGTTACAACTCGTAGTAGATGGGGTATTCATCCCACAGTGTGAACATTATTAACTAGAGTTACATTTGTAACCGTTATGGCTCCGTTGTAGCACAGAATCCTGTACCGCGTACCCTCCTTCAGAATACCTGGCTCTCTTTTTTTGTCGCCACTTTTGCGACAACGCTTCAAGGAAGAAGATGGACCACGTCCGCATGAGCTGTGACGCCCTTCATTTCCCTGGGCGCCGATGACGTGGATGTGCATTAGGGCAGCTCCCAACTCTGTTAAAAATCATTCAGTTGGTCAAGTGACTAAGTGTCCCCCCTTTTCCCTTGTTGTGGGGGTTCTGTTTCGCACCTCAAGGACTCTCCTCTTCCCGGATTGGCTGCATGTGGAGAAGGGGGGGCGGGCAGTTTGCGAGAGCCACAAATAGGTTTTTCTCTTCAGGTCTTTCGTAACGTTAGCCGACCGTCAAAATTGAAGTATTTAATTTTGCAGCCTCTTCGGAGAGGAACGGTGTGGCGAGAGACGTTGTTTTTGAAAAAAATATATTTAAAAAATCTTCCCCCATTCAGTTATGGTCGGAGATTATAGTCCCATTTCAGGAGAAAATACGGATATGCACTCACAGAGGAACTCGAAAAGCGGATTAAGTTGTAAAATGGTCCTTCAGGCGGTGGGCAAAGTGTTAAGGTAAAAAAAATAACCGTGTTTTTGGAGTTCACTTTTCGTCTAGTTTTGCTGGTTGAGACCCTACTCCTCTAATGTGGAGGCAAGGCAGCGGTCGGCTCGTTCGACGGTACGGCGTGACAAGCAGCGTGTTTGGTTTATAGTGGAACTTTCCAGCAGAAGGAACATCTAATCAATAGCTGATTTTGGGAAATACAATTTGGTTTAGGCTACATTTTGGAAGACGCGTCTGCTTTGCAATTAGAAAAATACCGGGTTTCTAATGATCAGAATATGCTTGTTGGTGTGTTTTTAGATGTACATTTATTTTTCTCAATTAGAATGTCAGTTTCGGAAAAAATATGAACGAAGTAGGCTCTAGACTCACTGTTAACGTGATACGGTAGGTGTAGAAGCAACAGTGTCCATGGTGTGTGTGTGTGTGTGACGACCAACATCGCTACCATGTGAGAAGTATGTAACGTTAGCCAAGTACTGTCCTTTTCATGTCGTTCAACATTCGACTCTAAATCAGTTCTTGGTTCGACGCGGTGGCAGCAGCTATTGGATGCAGGAACATATCGTTTCCTAAGGTCTGGCACTGAACATAGCGCCCATTATTTTCTTTAAAAATTCTGTCAACTTTATCACTGCAAAGTAGGCGCAACTTGCATTCCTTTAAACATAGGCCTACTGTTTTCTCGTCGCAGTGTTCTTTACAGCTCACAATTTAAAAAAAGGAAATTGCTGCGTGTCTTAAACAGCAATTACAGGCGTTTCGACTCTCAGGTTCCAGGTTAACAGCAATTCACTAGTCGGTGGAATTTGGTTTGGCTTCCAGCATTCAGCGACAGCTCTCCCCAGCAAGACTGAACAAGAGCAATGTGATATGTCGTCTCAACCACTGTAAATAATTAAAGCCCCGACTTCCGTTTGAACCAATTCAAACAAAAACATTGCTTACTTAGAGGTGTTTTGGATAGAAATATGTTGATGGTCCTACATTCTCTATATAAAACATTACAACACAACTTTTTTTTAAAGCATTTGTAGGCCACCTGTTTCAGTATTGCATACTACAGATGTGACTTAGACTTAAAATCATGTCTGATCCAAATAGTATTAGTATCGAACGTGTTTGTGGGTCACAAAACATACAACAAACATACAACAACAAAAACAATCACAGACCCACTCTCAGAAATCATCCCATGAAACACTCTAGCACTATGTGGAAATATATTGAAGTAACCCATGACAACACTCTGTCTGTATGTGCATGGCTGGAAGTAGACACCTTTTATTTTATTTGACCAGGAAACACTCTTTTAAACACTAAAGGCTACAATTCTACTTTGTTAAGTCACAGTTTAAAACTTGTTGGCCCAACCATGGGGCCTGTCAGTGTGGCTTTTCCTTGTGAAGTCTTTGAGAGACATAATGAGGCTAGTCTTTCATGGGACAGAGTTGACAGACCGACTGACCATGCTGGTTAGTTTCCCTTCTCTTACCTCCACCTAAACGCTTGGAAACATTCAGTCCCAATTATGGAACCTTAGATAATAGTACAGTATTGGGATACTTCAGGATTTTGGCAATAAGGCCTTTTATTTACTTCACCAGTCTGATGAACCCATAAATACAATTTGTATGTTTCTGTTTCCATTTACAAAGGAGGTTAGACGGAGTTTCCCACGGCAATGCTAATTGCGCTGGCACAAGTTGGCAACTTCCTTCAAACTGCACGCAGTCATAAAAATGGCGTCCACAAGTTCATCTGAACCTGGGGAAGTAGATAAGAGCCTCATTGCCAAAATCCTGAAGTATCAGTTTAAGAATGCCCATCATTTTAGGATTCCGTGCTGTAAGAATTAATTATTGTACAGTACATCAGTCACAAGAATGCCATCTGCTACTGTAATGTACAATACAATGTGTCAAACCTATCAGGTAATGACAAGTTCTTCGGCATGCCCCACCTTTCAATGGAGCTAGAATGCCACAGTGATTGCAATCGGTTGATGCATGTAGCCTACACGTACCGCCTTTTAAAAATTAACTTATCACCGTCAAGTGGATTTTCCAGTTCAGTGACCATTTGAGGAAGAATAACAGAAGGGAGACTATATGGCAGCGTTTAGACAGGCAGTCCAATTCTGATCTTGTTTTTGCTATAATTATTTTTGTTTGCCCAGCTCTGAAAAAGATCTGTGATTGGACAACAACAAACAAAAAACAATTTTGTGGGAAAAATATCAGAATTGGTCTGCCTGTGTGAACTTAGCCAATGAATACATAGTTCTCATTGTTCCAATGTAATTTTTCACGGCATTCAATATGCTTCTTTTTTTTTTTTTACCACCTGAAAGAATATTCCTTTCGCAGCAGTGGGGGGGCAGTGTTGTCGTTTGGTTCTTTGATCTGATCTATAGGCTATTCATTGAAGTAGCCTATTTTGCATGGATAACCACAAATAACCTCAGCCACTGCTTCAAATAGTAAACCAAACAACAAGAATCCACCCAAAAGTGTTTTGTTTAGAAGTAATAACTAGTAATTATAGGCTATTGTGAAATGGTAGAACCTACAGTAGCCAACTAGCTAGCCAAGTGTTTTTTTTTTCTTTCTCCGTGACCAAAACATAACATTCTATTTTTAGCTCATATGGGAATGAATACACAAGCAGCATATTGAACTCCAAGTATAAGAGTATTTGCCTGGGCATATTCTTTTATTATACATTTGATTATTTCACGTAAAGATCTGGGAAGCTAACAAGGCTAGCTTGCTATGTTTTTAGCCAGGCTGCCAGCTAGCTTCTACAAGCAAGGGAAGGCGACTCTTCTTTGGTTTCACAAAAACAAAGACAAAAAAACAACAATATTGATATTGCTCCCGATTGTGAATGGGAGTGGGACCAGCGAGGCTATCGTGTTTCCAAAAGGTGTCCGCTACTTCAAAAATCCCACTCCTCACATGCAGTCAAACACCTAGATCAATGGTGTGAAGCTTGTAAGCTGTTCTCCCCCTCACACACGTCTGTTGTGATGTTGAAGCCCTTACATTATAGTTTCAGCGGGGGTTCTTTGTGGGCTCAGCGGGGCATTGGGGCTCTGAATGGGGTTTAGCCCTATTGCAGCGCACAGTCATGGGCTGGATGGGACCCCCAGCCTCCAACACATTGGGTTCTGTCAACTGATCCTGTATGCCATGAAGGGAAATGTATGTGATTGTAGGAAACATGGCATGAAAACGCACATTCAACTAGGTTACGAAAAACAGACTTTTTAGAAGACTATTGAAACAGGCCTCGGGGCAGTTTGGCTTTGACTTCTAAAAGCAGAAGAAATCGGAGAAAGAAAATCTAAGAAGACTGCCATTGTTGCACATTTCTACCTAGACAAGCTGAGTATGAAATGTGTGGAGATTCCTGCCCTTACTCCTCTCTCTTTATAGCCATGGCTTGGTTTGCTCGGCCTGCTCCTCTGTCTGTGGTTTTCAGGGGAAAATAACCATTTGAGAAGTATACTCAATTTAGATGCCTGAAATAGATCTAGGGCTGTCCCCGGGAAAAAAATTAATAAATCTTAGTCGACCGAGAGTTGTTTGTTCTTTCGACCAGTCGACTGGTGGAAATGTAAAAAGTGTATTTTTTTCCATACAGTGTGTTTGGAAAGTATTCAGACTTTTCCCACATTTTATTTTACAGCCTTAATCTAAATCAGATTACATTTTCAATCTGAACACAATACTCCATAAAGACAAAGCAAAAACTTTTTTTTTGCGTGTGCAAATTTATAAAAAAATATAAACCTCACATTTACGTAAGTATTCAAACCCTGGCCAGGTCTTGAGCGGTGCCTGGTTTCCTTCAGATGTGACGCTTGGCATTCAGGCCAAAGAGTTCAATCTTGGTTTCATCAGACCAGAGGAATCTGGTTTCTCATGGTCATAGTCCTTTTAGGTGCCTTTTGGACAAACTCCAAGCGGGCTGTCATGTGCCTTTTGGCCACCTCCAAGCGGGCTGTCATGTGCCTTTTGGCCACCTCCAAGCGGGCTGTCATGTGCCTTTTGGCCACCTTTGGCTGTCATGTGCCTTTTGGGCAAACTCCATGTGCCTTTTGGGCAAACTCCAAGCGGGCTGTCATGTGCCTTTTGGGCAAACTCCAAGCGGGCTGTCATGTGCCTTTTGGGCAAACTCCAAGCGGGCTGTCATGTGCCTTTTGGACAAACTCCAAGCGGGCTGTCATGTGCCTTTTGGCCACCTCCAAGCGGGCTGTCATGTGCCTTTTGGCCACCTCCAAGCGGGCTGTCATGTGCCTTTTGGGCAAACTCCAAGCGGGCTGTCATGTGCCTTTTGGACAAACTCCAAGCGGGCTGTCATGTGCCTTTTGGACAAACTCCAAGCGGGCTGTCATGTGCCTTTTGGACAAACTCCAATGTGCCTTTTGGACAAACTCCAAGCGGGCTGTCATGTGCCTTTTGCTGAGGCGTGGCTTCCGTCTGGCCACTCTGGACACCAGATTCTTCACAGGGAATCCTTTACATAGTATGGAAAAGCAATACTTCAAGCCTCAACTTCTTTCTACTTGTCAAACATAGAACTGATTCTGTATACTGGCGGTTGGGGGGGGGGGTGGCTTGAGACCATGTTTGGGATGTCTTACTCATTGGTAGGAAGAAGTTTGGTCCAAATCGAATGTTGGTAGTATATTTGTTGACTATTACCTGAATCCTATAACTAAACATTTGGGTGCAATCAATTTGCTTAATTTCTCAGATCAAATTATATTTCAACAAAATTAATCTTTCAGGGATGCTTAATCGTATCTGTTACTAACTACCTATTGACTTTCTATTGATTTTCTTTTTGGCCTCTAACTGACTTTTTCGGTTTGTTTCTAGGGCTGTGGTTTCAGATATTTTTTTTGGTCAACAAAGTACAAGAACATCATCCAGACATCTGTTCTTTATCGGTTGTCGTCTTGTCTCCCCCTCCTCTACCCTCACTGTAGATACTGTAGGGTGGTTTTACCCCACCGCTGTTCGGCTGGTATTACATTACATTATCGAATGAAAACCAGGTGGTGAGAAAAGCATGTTTCTCTGGTGTGAAACTCCCCCCCATACCAGAGATACAGGAAGCATGGTCGGCCGGTGCTTCGAAAATCCATCATAACTACCCTTCAGAGAAAAGGGGGGGGGACGACGACTGCTCACGCTGTCTGGCTCAACTTTAATAGTACACATTCTTCTCCCCAAATCATTGTGGGGTCCATGTGTTAATTCCTTCTGTTTAAGCTTGTGGGGAGTGTAAGCTGTTCATAGATCTGCGCTCGCGTGTGTGCTAGAAGCCATCTTGTTTACGGTAACCGCGTTGGATGGATGCTGAAAGCTATTCCCTGTCACAGATTGCATTAACCACTTCCATCTGCAAATCATTAGATGCCTCCACAGTTCACCCAGCCAATTTTAAGCAAGAGTTGTTGCGCTCGGCAGGCAGGCTCTTCTGGCTGAGGGGGGAAAGTCAATACATGGCTACAGTTAGCGATAATGCGCTATTAAAAACCAGAGCTGTTTTTGCTTCCAAGTCTTTTAAAGTAGCAGTATGTGCGTCAGTGTAGGTGGAATTAGCCCGTTTCCCCCGTTGAGGTGATAACTAAGCATGGGGGTGGCAGGTAGCCTAGTTGTTCGAGAGTTGGACTTGTAACCGAAAGGTTGCAACATCAAATCTCCGAGCTGACAGGGTAAAAATCTGTCGTTCTGAACAAGGCAGTTTAACCCACTGTTCCTAGGCCGTCATTGAAAATAAGAATTTGTTTAGAACTGACCTGCCTAGTCAAATATATGAAAAGCACAGGCCTAGTGGTAGATGCGTACAAAGTCGCCAAGTGGTTCGACTCAACGGTTGCTTAGAAAATAAACCACTGTTAGCGTAATGCATGCAGCCTTTTTTTTGGTAGCGCTTTTAGTCGAATGCCTTTCGGGCTAATTCCTCTGCATATTTGTGTAACGTGAGGTTATTAATTGGAAGCAGACTGTTTGGGGTGGAACAGTAACAAGCCTGTCTCGTGTTGTACCTGCCGAAGGCCGCCTCTCCTTAGCGGGCTCCTATTGTAGTCCTGAACGCTGCACAGTCAGCTTTCAGTCGTCACACAACTGATTTCTTCTAGGCCAAACGAGTTGACTCCCGATAAGGAGGATTGGGGAACTGCGCTCACTTCACCGACATGGTTGGCACTCTGAAAACCTCTGTGAGCACACCGTTTCGATTGTTGATAGTCTATATGGACTTTCTCCACTTGAAGAGTGGTGCTCACAGGCACTGGATGGTCCATTCCAGAAACAAAACGATCCACACAAGTTCTGAGGCGAGAGAATGTCATGTTTGACGTATTTTATCCCTCATTTATTCTTTCTCTTACCCTTTTCCTTCTTTACTTCTTTTAATGTAGACCTGTCTCTCCTATCCCCCCGCTCACCCGTCCCGTCAAGCGCCTCAGGCCCTGCACTCCCCTCTCCAACCCCTTTCATCTGGCTCTGCCCTTTCTCTTCATCTTTCTGTGCCCTCTGCCTGTTCTCTTATCTAATCTCATCTTTCCCACCCCGTTTCCTTTCTCCACTATTATACATTTGTGATTACTCTCTCTCGCTCTTCCCATCTTACCATCTCAATCGTTCCTCCGCTCTCTTTTCTTATCTCTACTACTACCCCCCCCCATAAGGAGCAGTGAGACAGGTGTATGTGATCCATGTATCCACATGTCCTGTCATGTGAAACAGCTTATCGCCAGCCATTAAGGCTTCATCTACAGATATTATCAGAGTACACACGTTTTCAACGGCTTCCATAAGTCCCCCAGAAAACCATTGTGCTCGTTCTTAAAAAAAAAAAAATGTTTCACTGAGCCATATCCTGTGTCTCCTCCCTAATTTCGTCATTTTCCATACCATGCCTCTGAGGTATTTTCTGGATTCATTACTTTATTTTAGGATAAAGAAAACTTCCTTTTTGCCAGCACCGCTCCCCTGACACACACACACACACACACACACACACACACACACAGGCCATGGCTGCTCGTGGTAAAGTTCTCCCAGGCAGAGTCTTTGCCATAAAAGGCATTGTATTACTCCTTGCCAGGCTAGACCAGACCCGAGGCCAGGGCCAGACGCACGTCTCTGGACAGGAAGTTGACACCGCCTGGTACTAGGAGGAAACCATGCATGCCACAGACTATGTAGTCACGCTCACCAGCCGGCGGTCCGAAGACACTGCTTATGGGAGAGCTTTGAAGCCTGTGACTCAAATTATAGCGTTTAGGTACCTATTCTAGCCCACAGTAATGGGTTCTTCAAGTGTGCCGTGTGTTTTCTGTGTCTGTTTTTGTCAAGGTCGTTGCACGCATGGCGGTTTGAAGTCTCAGGATGATTTCCCGAGGAAAGAACACGGACGAGACTGAACACACACAAATCTGTGATGAATGCCCAGTGAGCCAGTGTAGGGGTCCTAATTCCTGTTTTTAATTCAATAACCAAACACCACCTCAGCTCTGATTTTTATGTTCCTTGCAGGGTCCTGGAAGTTCTGGTTTCAAAAGCATTCTCATTTTAAATGATAGGTGAGCTCTTTTCTTGAGTAGACGTGGCGCTATCGATCTATAACAGGAAGTGGGGTTAGGCTGTAATGCAGGGTGATGTTGAGGTCAAAACTGGAACCGTCGGCTGGCTGGCTGACTGACACTGGATCTCACAGCTGTTGGCTCTGTCGGACCTTTAGTCTCCATCTTCTTATCCCCCTTTTTGTCTATCGCTCCCCTCCTCTCTGGAAGTCTTGCAGCTTGCTGTAGCTCCCCTCCCTCTCGTTGCATGACCAGCTGGACACGCCATCCTGATCCAGTAGTAACGCTGACCAGAGACCAGCCCGGTCTGCTGAGGTCCGTGTGTCTTTTCACCTTTCAGATCTACAGCCGTCTAGTCCTCATGACACTCGAGTCAGACAGTGGAGGGTGGTCTTAAATGTCCTCAAACAGGAGAAGTTGTCAGTGAACGTTTATAGACATAGTAGGTACGGTACTTTCCTCTGTCTTAAAAACATTGTTTTTAAATGCATGTCTGTGTGTGGAAGGGAAAAGCTAGAGGTATGCTTTGGGGGACTAAAAAGTTAAGGGTTTTTTGAGCAGTGTTCCTCAGTCCAAGAAGCTCCGGGTCTCACAGAGGTCTGTCATGTTTTGTAAATCTGTTTTAGTCATTTCCATGGATATGTGAGGGAGTAATGTCCACACTCTTTTTTTTCTCAGTCTTTTTTTTCTCTTTCTGAAAGTACTTGATTAGGCCTGTGGGCAGCCTCTGTTTTCTCCCTCTTTGGAAAGCCAACTAGCAGTCGTCTTGAGCGTTGGCTTCCCTCTGCACGGCTCCCGCTGAAAAGACTGGAGTGTTTTATGGCCGCTCCAATTTTTATTTTTTTCTCTCCTGATTCTGGACTGGTGTCAGTTGTCCGGGAATCAGGATCTGGGAGTGGGAAGGAAAGGCTAGAGCCAAGAGCACACGGAGGGTGGGCACATTGTGTTTAAACAGAGGGTGTGGAGAGAGCTGGGGGAAGGAGGGGGGTGGGGTAGTTTAAACGAGGGTCAACAGGGGCACAATAAATTCAGGGAGTAAAGTGGAACTCCCTGTCCTCAAACAAACCCAAACACTGTAATAAGACAGCCCGAAGAGAGAGGGAGAGTGAGGGAAGGAATTAAATGAAGATGTGGAGGGAGGGAGATGATTAAAAAGGAGGGAGCGAGGAATTGAGCCGTTAGAACGCCGGTCGCCTTCTAAAGTGGGCCGCTGAAACTCAGTCGAGGTTAAAGCTCTGTGAAATCCCCAAGAAAATAGTGCCGTAATCGCTGTTGCGTAAATCGAGCCAGGTCTGCTGTGTCCCCAGGCCCTGCTTTTGTCTGAAATAGGCTAGTCTCGACGACTCGCTGTTTGGGTGAGGGAAGGCGGAGAGTTACGGCCCTGGAAGTGTAGTGATGGTGTGATATGACAGACTCGTGCTAAAAGTAGCGCTGTAAGTACAAGGCGCTGCGGGCGGGCTAGCTGTGTGGTAACTGGCCCTTACGGGAGGCCAGGGGTCAGGCACAGGAACAGAATTCCCTCTGTACAGATGCTGGGTGCCTGGTCCTTTTTAGCGGGCTCAAAACCCCACGGCGGGAGAGACACTGCGACCCTGTGCACTGACCTGTGTGCGAGTGTGAAACAAGGTTGTCTGCTAAAGGCGGTTCACATAACACACTCAGGCCAGTGTGATACGGCTCAGTTCCACTCTCCGTTGAAGTGAATTTAATGCGTACGAAACAACCCTCTGTAATGTAATGGCTACGAGCTAGATATGGTATCTACCTTTTTTAATTTGTCAAACTGAGTTAAATTGCCCCTCTGTCGCCTGTGACTGTCTTGGTGCCTCGCTCTAACCTGCCCACCCCCTTCCTCTCCCCTACAGGAAGTCTAAGACGAAGCCCAATGGGAAGAAGCCGCCAGCGGAAGAGAAGAAGCAGTATCTGGAGGCGGAGTTCACGAAAGTACGGGTGGTCGACTTCGACCTGAAAGAGCTGGTGATGCTGCCCAGGGAGATAGACCTCAACGAATGGCTCGCCAGCAACAGTGAGTCAGCAGCGTACACGCTGAGAGAACATATTTTGGGGGTCGTGTTGAAGCCTCCCTCTCATCTTTCCAGAAACGGCAACATAGTTTTCAGAGAAGCGAAACACTTGACAGAATTACTTGAAGGTTTCCTCCAGTATTTAGGCATCTGGATTCCTGCCGTACCAGAGTGCGTCTTCTCTTTGAACGTGCGTTCAGTAAAGGCACTGCACTGCAGCTAAATCCTTAAGACATTTATCTCCAGGTGCAGCTTCTTACGTTATGGGCAATTCCAAGGTAACAGTGACAGACCGATTTTGTACTTTAAAATGTATGTCAAACAAAAAAACAATGATTTTGCAAAGTTAAACAAACCATATAACTATATGCACAATGACTACTTAGCGATTTCCACTGAAACTTTTACAACAAAAGAACACATTTACTTGGAAGAACGGTGCAGAACAGGTTATGGTATGAGACGGTTTGTGCAGTTTGGGCCTCGATTCTGTTACCAAACTTTGCATCTGAACTGTTCTTCGAGTCAATGTAGTTTTTGTCAAATGTTCTGTGGAAATTCTTCGCTATAGTCCTTGTACAAAGAGTTATAGCATTTGTTTAACTTTGCAATCATCGGTTTTAGTTTGACATACTCCGATTTTTTCACGGTAAAATGGGGGAAAAAATGAAATTGCCCACATACAATGGCTCGATAAGAACAATGTTAACTGTGGGGTTCCAGGCATCTCCGTCTTAGACGTTTCCTCCGGAAGTGTCTGAACCCCTGTAATGCCCTGCAGGCTGAGACAGCAGAATATTCCATCCAGACTATTGACAATCCACTGCCTGTTCTTATACATTGCCTTCTCCACTATACAATAAACTATATTGATAGTTTAGGCATCGTCTCTATGGGTTTGTGAAGCCCTGTAACACCCTGCGTTCTCGGTTGTGGGTTGTTTCGTCAGGCGTTGCGTGTGGGGGACTTCACAGGGGTTATTTTGTTTCTCTCAGGGCTTGTTTTGGAGACTGAGCAACCTGTCAGGTGCTCCCAGAGGGAGATGCGTGTCTTTTTGTTTTTTGACGTGAAATGAGGGAGTTGCGCAACAAGGCCCGACCCCTGTCCGTATCGTTCTATGCTACGCAAGGTTGGCAACAAACGAACGTGGCGAAGAAGAAGCATGAGGAACGTACGAAGAAGTTACCTTGGGGCTAAAATGCTGGTTATGAATGGAGCCAACAGCACCTCCAAAGTCCGGTCTGTGTCTGTCTACTTAATACCTGGGACTGAACATGTACGGTACTGATGGGAATGTTGTCTGTACAGATGAACATAGCGGGGGCTCTATTTGAATGAATTTGATGCGTGTCGGCTACTTAACCAAGGCTAGATCTGGAGCAGGCTCATTGTGGAGTGTGATAATGATATTATACATGATAATATTCCTCTTCTCTCCCTTCAGCTACGACCTTCTTCAATCTTATAAACCTGCAGTACAGCACCATCTCCGAGTTCTGCACAGGGGACACCTGTCAAGCCATGACCGCCTGTAACACGTAAGTCACCCCCCCAACCATTGGTTTATTCATCAGTGCTCTGGCCTACCATTGGTTTATTCATCAGTGCTCTGGCCTACCATTGGGTTATTTATCAGAAGTCTCGCATCCCATTATACAGACCCATGTCTTGATAGCAGCAGAGCTTTCTGACTGCAGTGCTGCGCTCGGTTACCCCTGACTTTCCATTTTGTAGTCTTCCTTCTCTTCCTTCTCTCTCGCGCTCTCTCTCGCTCTGTCTCTCCCCCTCTGTCTGTTCTGTAAAGTGGAGGGCTGTGGAGCTATCTAATACTAGTGAGAGACTGTCGGAATGTAGATTTCACTGTGAGCGTTCTCAAATCGCATGAGCCTTTCTGAGGTGCCTGGCGTTCCTAGCTGGACTGGTGCATAGTGAGGTCTCTGTTCTTAGAGCACAGAGTTCCTAGATGGAGGTCCAAGATCGAATGGTTCTGAGAAGCTGATTGAAATGTGACCATTTTTGTTTGTGTTCCACCGCCAAGTAAACTGGAGGGGCCTGTCTAGCTAATAGTTCTGGTCTCTCAGAAAATCCAGTTGAATATGTAGGACTTTCCATGGGCGCCATGACATGAGTCCTCACTATACCATGCATCCATCCCCTGATGGCTTTAGCTCAGAAGTCACCAAACAGAGTCTTAAATTAAATTTAAAAAAATCACCTTCAGCCATAGCTGTTCATAAAGGAATGCCTTTACTCTGTACAAATACCTATCTACAGCTACAGTTTGTCTATCCCCCCCCCCATACAAAGACAGTCTACACCTACAGTAGTCGGAGTCAAAGACAGTCATAACATGGAGGCCTATTCATCCCTGTCGAAGAGAGGGGAGGAGGTCGACTAAGTATTCACCCAACGAGTTGGCCCTGTCAGGGCGGGGTGCTGTTTTCATGTGTGGAGCCCTTGTCTTTGGAAAGAGGCCCTCCTCGCCTGTGTGTGCTTACGGCTGGAAAAACCAGATCCCCCACATTTAGGCTAAACCACACTACAAATGTGTGTTTGCACGCATGCGGGCACACACACACACACACACGGTGAAAAATGAAAGTGGTAGAGAGAAAGCAAACAATGGAGAAGCCGTTGAGGAATGACAGGCCTGTGACAGATTTGTTGTCAGGTAGCCTCGTCGAGAACGGGGAAGCCTGGGGAAGTTCATGGCAGAAGAAAATAGCCAAATAGGGGCGGAGACCCGGTGTAATTCAGTGATGCCTTGCAACACGTCAAACCAATCAAATATCTTGCTTTGGCAGAACTCCCAATGGTGCTCACTAGATTAGTGTTGTAGTTGTAGGTGCAACAGTGCGTGAGGATGGCTGAGAAATAGCCCCCACAAAAAAAAAAACTTTTGTTTTTATGTCGATTTTTGTGTACACAAACTTAGTTAGTCTATAATCCTAACTGTTAAATCGTCCATATGCAGTGCACCGTCTTGTCCCCCCCCCCCTCATCAATGTACACACAATACCCCATAATGACAGAGCAAAAAATGTTTTTTAGAAATGTTTGCAAACTGAAATATCAGACTTACATTACTATTCAGACCCTTTACTCAGTAATTTGTTGAGACCTCTTTAGCAACGATTACAGCCTTGACTCTTCATGGGTATGAAGCTACAAGCTTGGAACACCTGTATTTGGGGGAGCTTCTCTCATTCTTCTTTGCAGATCCTCTCAAGCTCTGACAGGTTGGATGGGGAGCGTCGCTGCACAGGCGTTTTGATCGGGTTCAAGTCTGGGCTCGGAGTGGGCCACTCAAGGGCATTCAGAGGCTTGTCCCAAAGCCACTCCTGCGTTGTCATGGCTGTGTGCCTGGGGTTATTGTCCTGTTGGAAGGTGAACCTTCACACCCCAGTCTGAGGTCCAGAGCACTCAGGACCAGGTTTCCATCAAGGATCTCTCTGTACTTTGCTCTGTTCATCTTTCCCTCGATCTTTCCCTCGCTGAAAAACATCCCCCCAGTATGATGCTGTTCTCCCATCTCCACAGAGGAACACTGGAGCTCTGTCAGTGACCATCAGGTTCTTGGTCACCTCCCTGACCAACGCCCTTTTCCCTCAATTGCTCAGTTTTGCCTGGCAGCCAGCTCTAGTAAGACCATTGGTGGTTCCAAACTTATTCAATTTAAGAGTGACGGAGGCCACTGTGTTCTTGGGGAACTTGAATGCTGCAGAAATGTTTTGGTACCCTTCCCCAGATCTGTGCCTCGACACAATCCTGTCCCAGAGCTCTACGGACAATTATTTCGACCTCATGGCTTAGTTTTTGCTCTGACATGCACTGTTAACTATGGGACCTTATATAGACGTGTGTGCCTTTCCAAATCAGGTCCAATCAATTGAAATCAGGTCCAATCAACAGGTGGACTCCAATCAAGTTGTAGAAACATCAAGGTTATCAATGGAAACAGGATGCTCAATTTTGAGTCTCATAACAACGGGTCTGAATAGTTATGGAAAAAACATTTATTTCGAACAACCCGTGTTTGCTTTGTCATTATAGGGTATTGTGTGTAGATTTATTCTAAAATTGAATATTTATTTTTCTCATAAGTCTGTTATGTAACAATGTGGGAAAAGTTAAGCGGTCTGAATACTTTTCGAATGCACTGTATATGGAAAAATACACGTTTTAAAATGTTGACTGATTGATTGGTCGAAAGAATAAGAATATATATATATATATATATAATTTTTTTAAGGGGACAGCCCTAAATATTCCAATACGCAAACCCCATTAACCCGAATTCTCCCAGTGTTTCTAAGGAGGATTGTAGTAGGCTGTAACAGCTGTGGAGACGTGCAGCCCGTCAGTCTAATGGTGTGCCACAGTAACGGCACCCCGCCCTTTTCCTGCCTCCCTGGCTGGCACTCACCCACCCCACAACACAAAGTCACAGTCCCCCTACCCCAGGCACTGTAAAATGTGCTATTTTAGGAGAAAAACTTTCCATGCGCTATGGGAACAGGCCCACTTGATAGTCTTGTGCCCATTTTATGTGGGTGGGTGAATGGGTGTGTTGGTGTGTGGGTGTTTTTTTTCCTTGTGGGCTGATGACGTCTGTCTTTTTTGGCATGTTTGCCAGTCTTTGTAAGGTTGTCTGTGTATATGGTCCGTGTTTAGTGGTGTACTCTTCTCAGTGTGGGGCCTGGCCTGGTGCTTGTCTTGTGGTCAGTAGGGCCCTCCTGCAGGGTCAGTTATCTGAACGCTCTACATTCCTCAGGATCTGTAACGTCTGCCCGCCAGACCGAGACCACGCCATGCTGCTATTGTTAACCCAACCGTCCCCGTTTGGACAGCTGGTTGAACTTTTCACCCCCCCCCCAAAAGGACGTCTTTTCAACGTCTTGTGCTCATGGGATTCTGCTCGTTCACTCACCTCTACTGCTACAGCTTCTTGCTTGCTTTGGGTTTCAGTCAAACCCTTTTTCATTTACATGCTATTTGCCATTTGCCTTGTTTGTAGCTTGACATCGGTAAATCCCACAGACCATGCCATCTCTGCATCTCTGCTCATTTGGAGCCTGCGCGGGATCCGTAACCCCTCTAGTTTTGACAGCCTATCAGCTAATGGCTATACTACTGTTAGCTCTGTTTCCCTGTTGCTTTAGCCGTGCTAGCTTCGTCCTTGCTCGCTCCTAGATGGGCCTTCCCTGTGAGTTCTCTTCTTTGTGGCGCCTGGTCATGCCGATGTGTTGTGCAGTATATGACCCCTTTTAGCTCGCGTAGCCGGCTAGCTCCAGCGTGTGTCCATGCTAGCCATGCTATCTTTTTGTTTGGTGACTTCACTGACTTGCAACTTGACCTTGCTAATACATGACTGGGGGGGGGTCAGTGTTGCGTTACTCTGGGACTGCAGGGAATTCATCCCGATCTGGACAGGAAACGGGCAGGGGGGTTCGTTAAGACCACTGGAATGGAAATATGCAAGCATGTCTATGTTAGAAGGTGGTGGGGTTGGCTGCTTCCTCACTGGGCTGGAGGTCTGTCTGGCAGGTCCACACACACACACACACACACCACACAGTTCAGTCATTCAACACGTTGGGTGAAAGGTCCCGAACAGTCACATCCTATCCCCTTTAGTAATTCCACCTCCTGAATCCAAGTTTTTAACAGGGGGAGGGGACCGATATGATCAAACTTTATCAATGTAGGAGCAACAGTCATTTTTCATACTTTGATCTGGTTTCATCCAAATATCATCCAATTTCATGAAAAACTATGATTTTTTTTTTGACTGTCCACGGTCTTGTTTGGAGATGAGGAAATGCTGTGAATGTGTAGGCTTTCACATAGGGGTTTTTGTGTTCATCTTTCAGCATGATGGGAATTGATGCAGCTGTTTTTTTAGTTTCTGGAAAAGCACACCATGCAGTGTAAGGAAGCTGCCTCGCCTGGTGCACATTCTTTATATATATATATATATATATATATAGTAGTGATTTGAACCTATCGGGTTGTTCCTTTTCAAGATCAGATGACTTGTCAGCGATAACATACTAGGCGAATTAATAATAGCCTCAATCTCGTACATTTCAAAGCACACGTGTTTATTTCCTGGGGCCACCCATACGGAGAGTGTTTGCAGTCAGTAAGTCACTGTGGATAAAAGCGGCTGCTCAAGGGCTATTATTATTATTTATATGGAGGTAATGGAGTAGAAAAATGACCAACTGTCTTGTTTGTGTCCAGAATATACTACTGGTATGACGAGAGGGGGAAGAAGACAAAGTGCACTGCACCTCAGTACGTCGACTTCGTCATGAGTCTGGTGCAGAAGCTGGTCACAGACGACGACATCTTTCCTACGAAATACGGTGAGTTTAAGCTCTGGTCCACGCCTGCAGCGCCACGCAGTGGTCAGTCTGCAGCACTGCAGCCTCTCCCTGGTTCTCTGACATCAAACTGAAGCTGGACTTTGAACTGTGCCACTGCTGCCCTCTACTGTCTTCAATGAAGTAATGTGTTGAATGTTTGTATTTTTGGCACTTCATAGCTGTCTTGGCAATGTGATAATAGCTTCTTTTTTTTTTACATCAGAATGGTAATGCTAGCACCAAATGATTTCTAAACTTGCTCTCCTCTTGTCTCTCCGTGCAGGCAAGGAGTTCCCCAACGCGTTTGAGTCTTTGGTAAAGAAGATCTGCCGGTATCTGTTCCACGTCCTTGCTCACCTCTTCTGGGCGCACTTTAAGGAGACAGTCGCTCTGGATCTACAGGGCCACTTGAACACTCTGTACGCACATTTCATTGTTTTCATAAGGGAATTCAACCTGGTCGACCCCAAGGAGACCTGTATCATGGACGACCTGTCCGAAATCCTCTGCGCTCCCGCGCCCCCAGCACCTGCCGCCCCTTCCTCCCCCACCTCGGCCCCTTCCCCCTCCTCACACAACCATGTGACGGAGAGATGAGCAGGGGTCGCCACGAGAAGCAGCCCCGGGAAGGAGGTGGTAAAGATAGAGGAGAGATGTGGAAACAGAATGCCTGGTCCCCTTCCTAGGCCTCTGGCTTCAGCAGCAGGACCTGGAGACCTTCCACTACCCTTATATTTCGCTATGACGCCAGCCAGCCGGAAGGATCCAGGGGGGGAGGTTTTTTTTGGGGGTGGGGGTAGGGGGGTGTTGTCATGCCAACAGGAATTGGCGTTGGCATGTTCCTCCCAGGGGCAAATCCCTCCCATCTGCTCTGCAATTTAACCGAGGAACAAACTATGTGTAATGTTTTATTTGACTTTTATTATATTTTGTTTTTTATTTTTCTCATTTGAGGACAGTGAGTTTGTTTTGCTCTTTCCTCCCTCTGTCCTCTGCCTAAAGTATAGTTCAGGATGGTGGCTCTGCTTTGCTTGAACATACTATTTGTACAGTGTTGTTAGTGTGTGGAGGAAAGGCGACTCTTTATCGCGTTGGCTCTTTGCTCCCCCTTAGTGGTGGGAGGATTGAAGGGGAACGGTCACTACGCTGGCCTATAGGGAGCCGCCATGTAACTGCCTGGTGGGCAATACTAGCCAATCACTGTTTGGGTTGTTAATCTTGGGATGATTCAAGTGCTTCCCTACTCAGGACCTGAGAGAACACAAGTCACTGCTGCCAGAGAGAAGTATTCTATTTTTCTCATTCTCTCTGTCCACAACTTCTCTCAGTCCCTTAAATATTACAGTTGTCATTCTTGTATTACTCTAGTCAGGTCATCACCTGATGTACTTTTTAACAGCTCCATCCCAGCGGCCACCCATAGAGGGCAGTATAGACAGGGTGGCACTGCCACACAAGCAGGGAGAGAGAAGATTGTATATTAGATATTTAATCTGACCAGACATGTTACAACAAGACAAACGGGTTCCCATTATTTGAGTACAGGGGAGGGTGGTGGAGAGTGGAGACCTCTTCCCCAGGGAACAGAGCTGTTTGCTGTGGGTATGGTACAGCGGCAGCAGCACAGGAGAAGGACAAAGACATTGGTTATGTCTGCACGCCCCAAAGAGAAGGGAGGATAGAGGATACGTGTGGGGTTGGTCTGTTTGCTGTTCTGTATTGTGGATCAAGCCCCACAGTCTCTTGACGATACCCCCCCCAGCCCCTTTTGGTTTTTATTTTCCCTTTCAAATGTACTTTTTTTATTTTATTATTATTATCAAAGATGAAACTAGTTCATGAAAAATAATGGCATCCTTACACATGTATAGACAAATGCACAGTCTGCTTCAACTTCACTGTACAGAGAGTGGCAAGCTGAATCCGTCAGACATAGCCTCTGTATCAAGGAGGATTTGGGTTTATAGTTTATTTATATATATTTTTTTTTGCAGGGTGGTTCAGTTCTGGCTTTCATTTTTATGTATTTTAATTAACTAAGTTAAAAGCAATTTAATATTTTAAACTCTGCGGATAATAATCGAATAAAAGACAAATGCCGCTCGGTCTCATGTTGTCTTCTGTCAACGTGATGATGATGATGACTAGGTAGATGTGTGGCATGCATAGTAACTTCGCAAGGAAAACAGGTCACTTTTCAAGGAAGTTCTCTGCATATCATCAACGCAAACACACACATACTGTACAGTACATGTCAACAGGCATTCCTTTATTTCCATGTCAAGCTTTGCATAAGACTATATGTTTTTACCATACAAGAGCATCATTATGTAGATCCGCACTGGTCAAGTCCTTGAGGGCCACAGTGTCTGCTATTGTTTTCATGCAGGGTCAGATGAAAAGCCTGCAAGGAGCCCAGTTGTCCGGGAGGAGTGTTGGGCACCAGTCTACTACACACACACACACACACGCTGGCCTGTGCCTTCAAACTGGATAATTGCATAGCTTTGTATAATGTTACACATCTATCCAACTGCGTTCCATCATTCATATGTTTGCATTGAGCACCCTGAGTATAAGGTATTTATTACGTGCATGTTCTGGGATTGATAGAACGGCAGGATGTTCAGGCCCCTAAAATCACCTAACGCTTTCAGGTAATATAGTACATTTAACATTGCAGTATGTAGGGGCACATGGCTATTAGGCTACCATACTTAATCCTGGTCCTGACTTAATACCCACAGGGTGTGCAGGGTTTTGTTCTAGCCCAACACTGGATTAATTTAAACATATAGTCCTTGGTTGAAGGTGTGTGCTGGGCTAGAACATGCATGCACACCTTGAGGGTCCCAGTGCCCATAATCAGAACATCATTGGACATTATAAACAGCATTTCTGTAACCTTACAAAAATATCCATGAAAATTATATTGGTAATAAAAATCTCAATTTCATATACAAAATGCATTGGCACTATCCACTCCTTTTATTAAAGTTGTGTATTTAGGCTAGTGGGCTGATGGTGCGTTGACGCTTGATGCGCAGTGAGAGTTGCCGCCTTCTCACCGACGGCCGCGGGGTGGAGTGCTCGTGCAGCTTAAACCTGGCGATGCCTCCATCCTCATCCAGTTTCTTGGCACTGCAGCTGGGTGTCGGTACTCTAATCGCGTTACCGAATTTGGAGTAGTCTACCGCGTACGTGCCCTCTTCCTCGGTTATAGTGGGCACAAAGCGTTGCCCCCACAGTATCTCCTCGGACAGGTAGGATGTCCGGGCCTGGGTGGTTATCCCCGTGGTCTCCACCACTCCCTCCAGCACCACTATCACCTCGATGTCATTCTTTTGTAAGTCCGCTGGTGACAGCTCATAGAGCGGGCTGTCTTTGTTGATAATGTGACATATGATAAGAGGGGCCACCAGGAAAATACCGTTGGTCCCCACGGGGTTGTCCATGTGAATGTCTATCTGGTCCAGGGGGACCACCTCGCCCTCCGGAGTGGTGCTACGCCTTACCACCTGCATCCGCACAGTGGCGCTGATTATCATGCTCTTCCTCAGGTCCCCTAAACGGATCATAAAGCAGAGCCTGTTATTTCGGATGGAAATGACAGCGTGCTTGCTGAAGATCAGCGTCTCGGCGCGACGGTTCGCCTGGGCCGTTTTCATAAATATACACCCCAGCATGATGGCGTTAATCAGCAAGCCCACGATGTTCTGAATGATGAGGACCACTATTGCGGACAAGCATTCTTCTGTGACCATGCGTCCACCGAACCCGATGGTCACCTGCACCTCTATGGAGAAAAGGAAAGCGGAGGAGAAGGAGTGGATGTCCGTTACGCAAGGGACAAAGTCGTCACCTTTTTGATCCAGGTCGCCGTGTGCAAAGGCAATGAGCCACCACGCCATCGCAAACAGCAGCCAGCTGCATAGAAACGACATGGTGAAAATTATAAGTGTGTGAAGCCATTTTAGATCCACTAAAGTGGTGAAAACATCCTGTAGGAACCGTCCTTGTTCGCGAATGTTCGTGTGGGCCACATTACAAATTCCATTTTTGGCAACGAACCGAGCCTTCCGCGCTTTCCCCTTGAATTTAGGCTGCTGGACATCCTCAGCCAAGCGGGTCAGCAAGTAGTCGTCCGGGACCAGTCCTTTTCGGGACAACATAGTGATCCCATAGCCTACTATTCACCGCGGGACCACTTGCCAATGATTAAGCAGATTAGCTACCTCCTCTTGATTAAAATCTATAGGCTAATTTCCTCTTCTCATGTGCGTCCCCTAACAGAAAGCGACCGCTCGTGACAGTTCTCATCCCGAATGACCGCAGCTGCCAGAGGAAGAGTGTTGCTCTGTCATCTAGTTTCTAAAAGTATGTGAGCTCTTCACATTGCCCCGTTCCAGATCAGGCAGGCGCACCACCATAGCCGCCCAGGTCCCATGAGAATATTCTGCATTCAGCTGCCGCTGTCAGTCACGCAACAGCAACACGATAGTAGCCAACCGTCGCAATTGACGCACTGGTCTGGCGCGCTTGTCCCGCGATTAATGTTCATTCCTACGATAAAATGGTAGATAACCCGCAACAGCAGTGGTGATAAAACTACCCCCGGTCCATCGTTTGGACGAGGCAGGCAGGTTTGCGTTTAGGCAGAACAAACCGTTCTTTCTTTACACATTATACCATCTTTAGGCTAATATGAGGCATTATCTCAATGCCTGGATTATGCTGGTGGCATTTCCCTCTAGGGATAATTTAATTTAGTTCAATTGTTTATTAACTCCAATAGTTTATTTCTGGAACGTTGTTACATAGGGGCAAATCAAATAAACTGGGTCAGTTTAATCCTGACGCGTTTATTTATTGGTCTGACGACAGGAAGTCAAAACTATTGTTACTAAATAAACCCGTGCAGAGAAACCACATGATCAAAGTCACATCACTTCATTGGTGTGACATCACAGCGGGGGGCAGAGCAAACTTCAAACAGGAAGCTTTTTAGTTGTCCTGCTTTACCAACCATAGCTTCCTAAAAAAACATGGAGTAGCTACAGTGGGACAGACTTTCCTTTTCCAATGGAGGAAAGAGATCCAGTTTACATTAGGGAACCCTATCGCAAGGGGTCTGGTTTTTGTAGTACTACACTAAACAAAGCTAAAGCTTACCTTGACTTGGAAGAGTTCCAGTGTTGTGTTGGAAAGTCATAGCCAGCTAGCTAACATATCATCTGTTTGTGCAGGGGTTTTCAGTAGGCTAAACTAGCTAGCTGCATTTGCTAGCTAAGTAAGTAAAACTGAAAGTTTAAAAAACAATAATGACAATTTCTCTCTTGCTTCTCCATTTTGGAAGAAATTAATTTGTTCAAAACTGTTCCAACTACTGTCTTTCTCTTTGAGTCAGCTCACCACATTGTATGCACTGCAGTGCTAGCTAGCTGTAGTTTATGCTTTCAGTACTAGATTAATTCTCTGATCCTTTGATTGGGTGGAGAACATGTCAGTCATGCTGCAAGAGCTCTGATAGGACGTCTTCTGGAAGTTGTCATAATTAATGTGTAAGTATGGAAGGGGGTGAGAACCATGAGCCTCCTAGGTTTTGTATTGTAGTCCATGTACCCAGAGGAGGACGGAAGCTAGCTGTCCTCTGGCTACACCATGGTGCTACCCTACAGAGTGTTGTTGAGATTGCTGTAAACCTTTTTTGCAAAATAGTGTGTTTTAATCAATCATTTGGTGACATGATTATATTTAGTATAGTTTTATCTTAAAACGATAACTGGATTCATTAGTCCGGAAAACACGTTTCCACTGATCCAGAGTCCAATGGTGGCAAGCTTTACATCATTCCAGCTGACGCTTGGCATTGCGCATGGTGATCTTAGGCTTGTGTGCACCAGCTCGGCCATGGAAACACATTTCATGAAGCTCCTGACGAACAGTTCTTGTGCTGACGTTGCTTCCAGAGGCAGTTTGGAACTCGGTCGTGAGCAATATAACCGAGGAAGGACGATTTTTACATGCTCAGCACTCTTCAGCCTCGTTCTGTGAGCTTGGGTGGCCTACCACATTGTGGCTGAGCTGTTTTTGCTTCTGGACGTTTCCACTTCATAATAACAGCACCTACATTTGACTGGGGCAGCTCTAGCAGGGCAGAAATTTCAAGAGCTGACTTAATGGAAAGGTGGCATCCTATGACGGTGCCACGTTGAAAGTCACTGAGCTCTTCAGTAAGTCCGTTCTAATGCCAATTTTGGCCTATGGAGATTGCATGGCTGTGTGCTAGATTTTATACACCTGTCAGCGACGGTGTGGCTGAAATAGCTGAATCCACTAATTTGAAGGGATTAATCCACTAATTTGACTTTTGTGTAGATATAGTATACCTTTAAAAAGGAAAGTAGGGGCATGGATCAGAAAACCAGTCAGTATCTGGTGTGGTGTGACCACCACTTGCTTCATGCAGACCGACAAATCTCCTTCGCATAAAGTTGAACAGGCTGTTTGTGGCCTGTGGAAAGTTTTCCCTCTCCTCTTCAATGGCTGTGCAAAGTTGCTGGATATTGGCGAGAACTGTAACATGCTGGTGTATACGTCGATCCAGAGCATCCCAAACATGCTCAATGGGTAACATGCCTGGTGAGTATGCAGTCCATGGAACAACTGGGACATTTTCAGCTTCCAGGAATTATGTACAGATCCTTGAGACATGGGGCCGTGCATTGTCATTCTGAAACATGAGGTGATTGCGGCAGAGGAATGGCACGACAATGGGCCTCAGGATCTTGTCACAGCATCTCTGTGCATTCAAATTACCATAGATAAAATGCAATTGTGTTCGTTGTCCATAGCTTATGCCTACACATATCATAACGCCATTGCCACCATGGGGCACTCTGTTCACAATGTTGACATCAGCAAACCGCTCACCCACATGACGCCCTACACGCTTGTCTGCCATCTGCCCGGTACAGTTGAAACTGGGATTCATCTGTGAAGACTACACTTCTCAAGCAGGCCAGTGGCCATCAAAGGTGAGCATTTGCCCACTGCAGTCGGTTACGACACCAAACTGCATTCAGGTCAAGACCCTGGTGAGGACAAAGAGCACACAGATGAGCTTCTTTGAGACAGTTTCTGACAGTAGGTGCAGAAAAACTTCGGTTTTTGCAAACCCACAGTTTCATCAGCTGTCAGAAATTGACATTCAATTTTCTGACAACAGCTCTAGTAGACGTTCCTGCAGTCAGCATGCCAATTTTATACTCCCTTAAAACTAGCATTTTTGTATTTTGTGACAAAACTGCACATTTTAGAATGGCCTTTTATTGTCACCAGCACAAGGTGCACCTGCGTAATGCCCGTGCCATTTAATCAGCTTCTTGATATGCCACAACTGTCAGGTGGATGGATTATCTTGGCGAATGAGAAATTCTCACGAACAGGGATGTAAACCCTGCACAACATTTGAGAGAAATAAGCTATTGTGCATATGGAACATTTCTGGGATATTTTATTTCAGCTCATGAAACATGGGACCAACACTTCACATGTTACGTTTATATTTATGTTCAGTATATACCAGTCAAAAGTTTGGACACCTACTCATTCAAGGGATTTTGTTTATTTTTACTATTTTCTACATTGTAGAATAATAATGAAGACATCAATGTTAAAGTAGCCACCCTTTGCCTTGATAACTGATTTGCACACTTGGCATTCTCTCAACCAGCTTCACCTGGAATACTTTTCCAACAGTCTTGAAGGTGTTCCAACATATGCTGAGCACTTGTTGGATGCTTTTCCTCCACTCTTTCAGTCCAACTCATCCCAAACCATCTCAATTGGATTGAGGTTGGGTGATTGTGGAGGCCAGGTCAACTGATGCAGCACTCCATCACTCTCCTTCTTGGTCAAATAGTTCTTACACAGCCTGGAGGTGTGTTGGGTCATTGTCCTTTTGAAAAACAAATGATAGTCCCACTCAGCGCAAACCAGATGGGATGGCGTATCGCTGCAGAATGCTGTGGTAGCCATGCTGTTGGCATTCTAAATCAATCACTGACAGTGTCACCAGCAAAGCAACCCATCAACATCACATGCTTCACAGTGGGAACAACACATACGGAGATCATTCGTTCACCTACTCTGCATCTCACAAAGACACGGCAGTTGGAACCAAAAATCTCAAATTTGGACTCATCAGACCAAAGAACAGATTTCCACCAGTCTAATGTCCATTGCTCGTGTTTCTTAGCCCAAGCAAGTCTCTTCTTATTATTGGTGTCCTTTCATAGTGGTTTCTTTGCAACAATTCGACCACAAAGGCCTGATTCACGCAGTCTCCTCTGAACAATTGATGTTGAGATGTGTCTGTTACTTGAACTCTGTGAAGCATTTATTTGGGCTGCAATTTAATATAATAATATATCCCATTTAGCAGACGCTTTTGTCCAAAGCGACTTACAAGTTGGCTGGGGCCACTACTTTTACATATGGGTGGCCCCAGCGGGAATCGAACCCACGACGCTTGGCGTTGCAAGCGCCATGCTCTACCGACTGAGCCACACAGGACTCTCAATTTCTGAGGCTGGTAACACTAATGAACTTATCCTCTGCAGCAGAGGTAACTCTGGGACTTCCTTTCCTGTGGTGGTCCTCATGAGAGCCAGTTTCATCATAGCACTTGGTGGTTTTTGCGACTGCACATGAAGAAACTTTCTTGAAATGTTCCCCATTGACTGACCTTCATGTCTAAAAGTAATGATGGACTGTAATTTCTCTTTGCTTATTTTAATTGTTCTTGCCATAATATGGACTTGGTCTTTTACCAAATAGGGCTATCTTCTGTATACCAACCCTACCTTGTCACAACACATCTGATTGGCTCAAATGCATTAAGGAAGGAAATTCCCAAATTAACTTTAAACAAAGAACTCCTGTTAATTGAAATGCATTCCAGGTGACTACCTCATGAAGCTGGTTGAGAGAATGCCAAAAGTGTGCAAATATGTCATCAAGGCAAAGGGTGGCTACTTTGAACAATCTCAAATATAAAATATATTTTGATTTGTTTAACACTTTTCTGGTTACTACACGATTCCATAGTTGTGATGTCTTCACTATTATTCTACAATGTAGAAAATACTAAAAAATAAAGAAAAACCCTGGAATGAGTAGGTGTGTCCAAACTTTTGACTGGTACTGCATATATTGCTCATTTTCTATTGTACAATTTCTGAGTGAATTCAGAAAAAGTGGGATACTGTTTGGATTTCTGTCTTCTGTAACCTCTTCAGACATCTATCCAACATATTAGTCCAACACATGATATCTTTCTGAAATTCCCAGATAATCACACAAAATTGAATTGTCATTCGGGAACAATTAGGACTACAATAATGGTGTCCCAGTTTATCGAACCTGCTGTCCCAGTCTTCCAAATGCAAACTGAAAATATGGTTGACTCAGTGGTCACAAACAGGTGTGTCATGCCTCCTGTGAAGATGAAACACTTTTTGTGGGATTAGGAAACTCTGAGGATTTCAGAGATCATGTGTTGGATTAACATGTTGGATAGATGTCTGAAGAGGTTACAGATGACGGAAATGCATATCAAATTCACCCTAGGAGGTTATTCATCCATTCCCAATGATAGACAATCTTCCCAAACACTAATGACAATACATTGATAAGAACATAATTAGGCAACACACTAAACTATTTTCTTTATCTCGGATAGTAGGCCTAAACATACATAATCTCAGTCCCTCTCATGCTGTTTACAAGGCTATGATTCACGCCCTACATTTTTTGTTTCTGACACGTCAATCTCGCATTCACTGCACACTAAACCCATGCTGACCTGGGTTCACATTTTCAGGAAGGCCATGGGTGCTGGTGTCTCCATAACAAACCAGGGGACTCCATACATGTTCATTATATTAACCTTGGCACGCCCATAAACATTACCAAATGCTTGGAGGAGACTGAAATGTGTGTGACCTGGGATGCGTTCATCACTAGGCAACGTTTTGGAACGTTCAGATAGAAAGATGCTATATAGAACAAACATGCATCTCTGACCTGTAGAATAAGGAATCACGTCGGATCTATTCGTTTAATTTCTATCTGCAACGTTCGACAATGGTTGGCTATTGAACGTGGCTCTAGAGAGTCAAAAGGGTGTCTGGCCCCCGAGCATCCAATCAGGGCTCACATGTCAGAGAGTGCGAGGCCGGTTTATGGTAGTGGTGAATGACTCCATGATTCACAAGCTTCTCAGTTACTATTGACTGTAGGTGCATTCCTCTGCCCAGGCGTTGCTGGCGCATGCCAGAGCTTATGCCTGGATAGGTATTTTACATATCACCGAACCACATATGT
Source organism: Oncorhynchus masou masou (assembly GCF_036934945.1). NCBI lineage: Eukaryota > Metazoa > Chordata > Actinopteri > Salmoniformes > Salmonidae > Oncorhynchus > Oncorhynchus masou. Next base: position 47,173,782 of record NC_088233.1, read on the forward strand.
TATAGCAATCTGGTGCCCGGCGGCACAGTCGATGATGTGGCACGCAACCGTTGGTTGATGCATGCAACGTCTGAGCAGGGGAATGCGACCCATTTCTAGATCAACCCCAGAGTCAAATAGTGTCATTCTGACCCAGCCTTCCACAGCCGAATCATTGCTCTGTACAGTGTGAGGTCACACAAATCTCCCTTCCTGTCACTAAACTGTATGCAAAACACTGCCGCACAATGAGTATTTATGTTGTTTTTTTTATTAACAAAGAATTAATATTAAGAATCATATTTAATGTTACGAATATCATACAGAATTAGAAAATAAAATTATAATATATAGCCCATGCTACAATTGCACTTTGGAATGTCCTCCCCTCTTTCTCATCGGTCACTTGTCTGCCTTGACGAAGGAGGCGAAGACACTGTCCTCTTTCTCCAGCAGCGCCTGGGGTCTGTCGTATTCTAGAATGAGTCCTCGCTTCATCACGATCACCAGGTCTGCTTTCAGGATGGTGTGGACACGATGCTGAGTAAAGAGAGAGAGAGAGAGAGAACAATTAGACAGAAATAAACAGATTAGGTTAAGAAGAAATATAAACGTTTTCAACAACTTCCGTGTTTTGACATTCTGGGTTACATAGATTACGAATATACAGTGGGGCAAAAAAAGTATTTAGTCAGCCACCAATTGTGCAAATTCTCCCACTTAAAAAGATGAGAGGCCTGTAATTTTCGTCATAGGTACACTTCAACTATGACAGACAAAATGAGAAAAAAAATCCAGAAAATCACATTGTAGGATTTTTAATGAATTTATTTGCAAATTATGGTGGAAAATAAGTATTTGGTCAATAACAAAAGTTTAACTCAATACTTTGTTATATACCCTTTGTTGGCAATGACAGAGGTCAAATGTTTTCTGTAAGTCTTCACAAGGTTTTCACACACTGTTGCTGGTATTTTGGCCCATTCCTCCATGCAGATCTCCTCTAGAGCAGTGATGTTTTGGGGCTGTTGCTGGGCAACACGGACTTTCAACTCCCTCCAAAGATTTTCTATGGGGTTGAGATCTGGTGACTGGCTAGGCCACTCCAGGCCTCATCTTTTTAAGTGGGAGAACTTGCACAATTGATGGCTGACTTTGTATATATGTATATATATTTGTATATATGGGGGGAGGATTCCCCTTTTCATGCACTTTTCTCTCTACGCGTATTTATTCAGACCTAGAATTTAAGCATGAGAATAACAAGCATGCTATTCATCAGGGATTCATTTCGGGTCGAGATCAAAGAAATGAAGATGTAACGGAGGCGAGTCTACAGATAACACCATATTCTGACCTGGATTTAATTCCCTCAGAATTCTACCCACGACGCGAGCCTGCTTGTTCTTGTGGAAAAAGCATTTACTTCCTTTCCCCCCCCAATATAAATAACAGCATTATATATGCGCTGTCATTTATAAATTCATAAGAGATATGATTAGAAATACACATAGCAATTGTTTTAGATGATTTTTCCTTGTGAAACCAGTCATATGGGAAGCAAACTGAAAATCATATCAACATGACGTATTGCCGGCCCCTTTTCCACAGTGTAGCAGGCTATAAATAGCTTTGACGTTATTCAGAATTGTAAGCGTATGCCCTCGTAATTTATAGGGATTCAATTTGGAGACCCAAGCTATAGGCTTCTGTAGCGCCGAACCTGCCGAGTTGATTTATGAAAGCACTTTAGAATGTTTTAATTATATGCCCGGCCTTTTCTCATTTTTATTTGCCCATTTGTGTCAAGTTAAATATTAGCCACTATCGGGAGCCATCTGTACCTAGCTATCTTCCTCCAGGACCAGAGTTCTGCACCAGAACTGAAAATAAATTCTACTAGGGTTCTCTGTCAATCTCCCTTTCCCATGGGAAACCACCATATATGGCTGCCTGGTCATCACTTTTGACTCTTGATATTCTAACTTAAGATAATAAAAAGCATATTTACTCCCACAGAATACAGTCCAATAGAAGAAAAAAAACAAAGCAGCAGGACAGTGGCCCTCCAGCACTGCACTACCAGTTCAGATTGTTATATTTCTATGCTACCCAGTTCTACCTATGCTATATCTACACTCCCCTCTGTATGCATTTGGAAAGTGAAGCTACAATTTTCAATTTGCCTCTATAATCCACCATTTTGGATTGAAGATCAAATGTTTCATATGAGTTGAGGGTATTGAGGGTATTTTCATACCTGTTTTACTGTTAATAAATTAAAGCACTTTATATAGTTCGCCCATTTTAAGTATTCAAAAGTATTTGGACAAATTCACCTATAGAGTATTAAAGTAGTCAAAACGTCAGTATTTGGTCCTATATTCCTAGCATGCAATGACTAGATCAAGTGTGTGACTCTACAAACTTGCTGGATGCATTTGCAGTTTGTTTCGGTTGTGTTGTGTTTTGCCCAATAGGAACTGAATGGTGAATGATGACTGGAGTCATTTTCTTTCTAAGTGAGTAGATAAGATATTTCTGGACACATAAATGAATCCTGATAGTGCAGTGATTCCAAAAAATCAATGAATCACAAATAATGATGATTGAGAAAGGCTACAACAAAAGATGCTAAATTCTCACCATTACCAATAACAGGGGGGGGTATTTTTGTCCCTCTAACTTTCTCATTTTTTTATCATTCACAAATCATTCATGATTATCCATAATCACGGTAGAATCCACACTAATCTAGACATGTTGCTTACAATCAAAGTGACAAAAATGACATTATTCACCAATAACTTCATATTGGGCAAAACACAATCCGAAACAATCAAAACAAGCTGTAAATGCGTCCAACAATTTTGTAGAGTCACAAGTTTGATGTAGTCACTGGGTGTGTTTGAGCAGTAAGTCTAACGAAGACGACTGGACGAAATTGGGCGGGGGAAATGGGGAGAGGTGCATCTGTGTTCGCCGAAAGTGGTTTTCCGACAGCATGGCTCAGATCAGCATAGCTGCTACTGTTTATAAAACTTTTCTATACCCCCATATCACACACTCAAACTAAAAATATAACGTGTACAATTAATTGATTCGATTTCAAATATACATTTCATTTGTATACCCTGTAGCTTTTAGAATCAAGGCAAAGTTGGTTCCGGTTTCAGTCACTTCTTTGGCTACGTTCGAGCCTCCCACAATGCAGGTGATGGCTGCATGGTGCAGTGAGTGAAAAGCGACTTGAAGGCGACTTCATCAAAAACTACATTACAAAAATCTTGTGATTAAAGGTCAAGTTCACGCAGTCGACATGTGATACAATTTTTATATCCATAATGCAACACACTTTGAAAGACAGTGACCAACAACGGTCACCGTCTTGACAAAAGTGTTCCGCTCGAATGCAACCATTGTGGGCCAGGAAAATAGGACCAAATACTTTTAACAGTACTTTAACACATTAGAAGTGACTTTGTCCAAATACTTATGACTTCTTCCAATTGGGGGACTAAGTACATAAAGTGCTTTCATTTCTAAATGGTAAAATAGATGTGTATGAAAATACACTAAAATAAAAGGGGACATTCTGTACTGTCGCCTCGTATGGAACATTTGATCTCAAATCCAAAATGGTAGAGAGTACAGAGCCGTATGGTAGAGAGTACAGAGCCGTATGGCAGAGAGTACAGAGCCGTATGGCAGAGAGTACAGAGCCGTATGGCAGAGAGTACAGAGCCGTATGGCAGAGAGTACAGAGCCGTATGGCAGAGAGTACAGAGCCATATGGCAGAGAGTACAGAGCCGTATGGCAGAGAGTACAGAGCCGTATGGCAGAGAGTACAGAGCCGTATGGCAGAGAGTACAGAGCCGTATGGTAGAGAGTACAGAGCCGTATGGCAGAGAGTACAGAGCCGTATGGTAGAGAGTACAGAGCCGTATGGCAGAGAGTACAGAGCCGTATGTTAGAGAGTACAGAGCCGTATGTTAGAGAGTACAGAGCCGTATGGTAGAGAGTACAGAGCCGTATGGTAGAGAGTACAGAGCCGTATGGTAGAGAGTACAGAGCCGTATGGTAGAGAGTACAGAGCCACATTTCACTGTCCAAAAACATACGGAGGGGAGGGCATGCCACAACCTCTCAAGCATCTGGATGACACAAGACGAAGGTCATAGCGGATACTTACTGCTATAGTAACCACTGTTCTATCAGCGAAGGCAGTCATCACCACCTTCTGTAAGATGCTTTCCTGTGGGCACAAACACGCAGTCAAAAGACGACTCGGAAATGTTTACAACATGATAGACTTACAGCCGTGACTCTTACGCACAGGGTTCACTGTACCTACAACAACAACAAAAAAGTGTAATAGTTTGGGCCTTCACTATTTCATTAAAACATGTTCTATATTACGCCGTGTGTGTTAAACACAAGTAATACCGGCGAGTTCACATGATTATTAGAGTCAAGAGTTAGAGGCTCACTGTCGGTTTAATGATTCCCTAGTTAACATTATCAACAGCAGAATTTCCACCGAAACCTATCTCCCATTTAAGATATGCTCCATTTCCCCAGGGTTACCGCTGCGCTACTGTGAGCCAGTGTAGGCCTGTCACTGTGACAGGCAATTTAAGTGTGTGTGCGTGAATGTGCTCGTGTACGTGTGTGTGTGTGCTGCCAGCGTGCTGCAGTGAAAGGAACCTATTTTGGAAGCCCCATTACCTCCCTCCCACTGATTCCCCTCAGGTTCTCTTATACTCCTACATCCCTTTAAATGCATACCTCTATTCTCTCCGTTCATCTTTAGAATCAATTACTTTATCCTCTCGTTGTCACTCAACATCTCCCCTCCTCCCCGTTTGCCGTTCACCCACCCTCAGCCTCCTCCACTCGCACTCTCTCCTCTCCCCTCCCAACTCATCCTCTGCCTTCCCATTCCACCTCATCTCGTCCTTTTGCCAACCTGCCACACACACACACGTCTCACCGTGGCCATGTCTATAGAGGCTGTGGCTTCGTCCATGATGAGGATGCTAGACTTCCTGACGAAGGCTCTGGCCAAACAGAAGAGCTGTCTCTGGCCCTGGCTGAAGTTCTCCCCTCCCTCTGTCACTGTGGCGTCTGCAACACAACAAATATTATCGCCATAAGACGAGACTTACTGCACGATACATATCTTTAGCCCGAGAGAACATTTGTATTGCAATGACATTACGTGACCTACAAAACATCACAGAAATATTGGTAGATTTGTGCTCGACCCCATGAACATGGATTTGTCAAATTAATTGACCTTTTTTCTGGCTGGCCAATGATAAATATCAAATCAAACATTTAGCAACATTCCGTCTCTACATCTCTCTGTCACTGTCCAGTGTGTATAGCCACCACACACACACACACACACACATTAGTATTGTACTGCTGGAGGTAGGAACACAAGCATTTCGCTGCACCTGCTTTATCATCTGCCAATCTGGCTACGCGACAAATCCATTCTGATTTGACACACTTTCTCCGTCGTAACTTGAGTACCTCATGTGCGATAATTTCCGGCAGCCATTAGTCAGCGACAGCAGAAAGAGAGTGAGAGAGAGTCTATCGTTTGGAGCTAGCTGCCCTAACACCTTACAGCCACGATACAGAATGTACTCTAGGCTAGAGCTAGCTGACACATCCAACTGATCAGACCATGGGTGAGAGGAACGAGAGATTGGTCAAGGAACCACTGCTCTCAAACCACCTTCATCTATCTATCCAACTAGCAGGATTTATCTGGGGTCAAGTCAGAGCGGTTGCTGCACTGATATACTGCTTTCCAAATCACACAGTATATAATGTTGTTGAGACTGATACATCTAAATCTCGTTAAGCTCCAGCTCTCAGCTCATATCTCTGAACGAGCTACGGTAGAACTTCAGAGTACGCACGCATGCGCACACTTACCCAGTCCTCCTGGTAGGGTCTTGACTACAGGTTTTAGCTGAGCGATGTCCAGAGCCTCCCACAGCATGTCATCAGTAGCCTTCATCTCTGGGTCCAGGTTAAACCTGATGATCACACACACACACACACACTGACATATACACTCAGCGACAACAAAAAGGTTCTTGAGGGGTTCTTTGTCAGAGGTGAGGGTGATGTGTAAGCCTTTTTGGGGGCATATCAGGAAGTGGGTTTTAACTGCTGTGATGGAACCATCCTGTTCTTTCCCTCTCTACCACGATTTCCTTTATTCCATGAAATGCTACACTTAAAAAGGTACTGCAATTTTACGCCATACTACAGGCAACTGGTTGCAGTGAAAGTAAGGTAAACAACAACCAGTTACCAGAATGTTGTGTATTTGGGGCGGTAGGTAGCCTAGTGGTTAGAGCATTGGACAAGTAACCGAACTGTCATTCTGCCCCTGAACAAGGGGCAAGTTAACCCACTGTTCCTAGGCCGTCATTGAAAATAAGAATTTGTTCTTAACTGAATTGCCTAGTTAAATAAAGGTCAAATTAAAAAATGTGTGCCAACTGTCAATGGAAGGGTTGTACCACTTTAAGTGTTTGACATTTTAATAATGTCAGTTCTGCGATTATTGTAAGAGCATGTGACAATAAAGAGCTGCACTGTGAAGAGGTTACTGTGCATTACATCACAGTAACTTAATGGCAGTTAGTTTCATGGAAGTAGCTGCAAATTTTAACTGGCAACCAGTTATTTGATTATCCAGTAACTGCTAGTAACTTAGTTACAACTAGCTGCCAGTACCATCCTGTACTTTCATTGAACATTTCTGATTACGAGCTAGCTTAACATTAGTTGACAACTACCAAGTTTTTTTGTGGTGAGCACACATGACTTTCCTGTCACACCATCTGGTCAGTGAGCATGACATAGATCAGCACATTAAATTAATGTGAAATTTACAATAACTACTTGCAGCCAGCTGACAGTAAATTTTTGTAAAATAAATATGAACTTCCTGGTGACCAACTGCCATTAAGTTACTGGAAAATTAACAGTGCAGCTCTTGCTTGTCACACACTCTTACAAAGATTGTTGACCTGTGAGTGGACAAATTAACCGTCATCAACATAACAATAAACCCACTTAAACTGGTACAACACTTCCACTAATGGTCGGTACAAATACAATATATTTTAGACCACCCCCCCAAATATGCTAATGTGGGGGCATGACCCCACCTACATTTCAAAGTGCAGTAATGATTGTATGTTAATCACTTTCTATGAAACTCATATACATTATACAGTATTATACATGTACTCATAATGCACTATGCTGCAGTGATAATGCAGTATAAGCATACTTACAGACACAGAAAGACTCATATAGACTCAATTCCGTATACCAATACTCCTAATGCATTATAAGTATAATCATAATCACTTATAATGTACAGCAACATACTGTACATACATACTGCTGGTCCCTTTTTCAGTTCCATCATTGTGATGCGTTTCTAACAGGGTTTTTTTTGTCAGTGAGCAGTCAAATCATTGTTACTGCATCAGAATCTTTTGTATGGTGTGTTATAGCATACTATAAAGTTATCTTTGATTGCTTTAGGTAAAGTGATGAAATGCCTAAAGCAAACAGGTAATTCACCATAAGCTGTTATGTTATGATCATCAGAAAAAAAATGTAAAAATATGCATCTCCAACAGAAAGTATCGAAGGAAAAAAGGAACGTGCCCGACTCTCGTATGTTCCTACGGTGATTTAATCAGACACAATAACAACAACGTTTTCGATCCGAGTCGGATCTTCGTCAGGTCAAAAAAACATTTTGAAATAAACTCAAGAGGCATGTACTGTACAGCCGGGTCAATTGAATACATATAATATATGAACCTCACCAAAAATATTACATGGTAGACATACTGTACAGTACATTCAGAAAGTATTCACACCCCTTGCCTTTTTCCACATTTTGTTGTGTTACAGCCTGAATAAAATAGATACATTTTGTCCCTGGCCTACACACAACACTGTCAAAGTGGAATTGAAATGAAAAGCTGAAATGTCAGGAGTTAAAATGCACATTACAAGTCACATAAGTTGCATGTACTCTCTTTGTGTGGAATAATAGTGTTTAACATGACTTTTTGAATGAAAACCTCATCTCTGTACCCCACACATACAATGATCTGTTAGGTCCCTCTGTCGAATTTCAAACACAGACTTAACGTCAAAGACCAGGGAGGTTTTCCAATGCTTCGTAAAGAAGAGCACCTATTGGTTTAATGGGTAAAAAAAGCAGACATTGAATATCCCTTTGAGCATGGTGAAGTTATTAATTACACTTTGGATGGTGTATCAATACACCCAGTCACGACAAAGATGCAGGCGTCTTTCCTAACTCAGTTGCTGAAGAGGGAAAACTGAAGATGGATCAACAACATTGTAGTTACTCCACAAGGAAGCCTGTACAGAATACAAATATTCAAAAACATGCATTCTGTTTGTAAAAAGACACGAATGTAATACTGCAAATAATTTGGCAAAGCAATTCACTTTTTGTCCTGAATACAAATTGTTATGTTTGGGGCAAATCCAATGCAACACATTACTGAGTACCACATTATATATTTTCAAGCATAGTTGTGGCTGCATCATGTTATGGGTATGCTTGTAATCGTTAAGGACTGGGGAGTTTTCAGGATAAAAAAAATAAACTGAATGGACATAAGCACAGGCAAAATCCTAGAGAAGAGGCTGTTTCAGTCTGCTCTCCACCAGACACTGGGAGATTCACCTTTAAGCAGGACAATAACCGAAAACACAAAGCCAAATCTACACTGTAGTTACTTATCAAGAAGAAATTGAATGTTCCTGAGTGGACAAGTTACAGTTTTGACTTAAATCTACTTGAATTTTCAAAAGAATAATGGGCAAATGTTGCACAGTCCTGGTGTGGAAAGCTCTTAGAGACTTACCCAGAAAGACTCATAGCTGTAATCGCTGCCAAAGTTGCTTCTACAAAGTATTGACTCAGGGGTGTGAATACTTATGTAAATGAGATATTTCTGTATTTCATTTTCAATACATTTGCAAAAATGTCTAAAAATATGTTTTCACTTTTTCATTACTGGGGTATTGTGTGTAGACAGATGAGACAAAAAAAAATGGAACCATTTTGAATTCAAGCTGTAACACAACACAATGGGGAATAAGTCAAGGGGGAAGAATACTTTCTGAAGGCACTGTAAATACCTAACACTGTGTGCCGTAAGTGTAACTGTAGAACCTGTCATTGGTTCTACCTGGAACCAGAGGGTTCTTCATGAGAGGGTTCTAAATGGAACTCAAGTGTTTTGGCAAGTGTCCCATTCCACTCATTCCAGGTTCTGTGGGTATTTGCTCCTCCCTTGCACTTGATTGATGAATTATGGTCACTAATTAGTATGGAACTCCCCACACCTGGTGGTTTAGGTCTAAATTGAAAGGAAAAAAACAAAACCTGCAGATACTTGGCTCTCCATGGAATGAGTTTAACACCCCTACCCTACAGGGACAAAATGAATAACCTTTTTTGTTACAAATTAGCACCTTGTAATTTGAGAGTTTTTTGGTACAATCTAGCACCTTGTATTTAGCGGGTTTTTTTTGGTACAAACTAGCACCTTGTATTTAGAGTTTTTTGGTACAAACTAGCACCTTGTATTTTGATTTTTTTGGTACAAACTAGCACCTTGTATTTTGAGAGTGTATGATTGGACTGTTACGGCTTTCTAGGTGGGAAGGAGAGTCGGACCAAAATGCGGCGTGTAGATTGCGATCCATGTTTAATAAACAAACGTAAAACACGAATCAATTACAAACACTACAAAACAAAGAACGTAACGAAAACCGAAACAGCCTATACTGGTGTAAATAAACACAGAACAAGGACACTAAGGACATAAGGACAATAGGACACTCAAAGAATATGGCTGCCTAAATATGGTTCCCAATCAGAGACAACGATAAACACCTGCCTCTGATTGAGAACCACTTCAGACAGCCATAGACTTAACTAGAACACCCCACTAAGCTACAATCCCGATACAAACACACCACATACAAAAACCCATGCCACACCCTGGAAGACAAACACAAAATACTTCGACCAGGGCGTGACATGGACGAGTAGTACTATCTCATAGCAGGACATGATACAGTATAACCTATAGGTATACTTCAAATCACACTCATGTGCAGTGTCAAACGAGTATACATTATTTACTGTACATGCCTCACAAGGATGTTTTAATCATTTTATCCCATTCATTAAAAAAATCCTATTCTTTTCTGTTGTCTGATTGTGTCATTTTGGGCTTCTCCTGAATTTGCTTGATAGGGTGACAGTACTGCAGCACCCAACCCTAAATTATTCACTTTCTGTTTAGCCTGGTGCAAGACTTTTGAGCGGTCCAAAAATAAACCACTAAAGTTGAGTTTTTCCGAGGGGCATCCTGCTCTCAAACACTTCCTAAGATAACTGTGATTGAAGTTGTCCAATTGACCCAGATACAAGTGAGAGGAGCTTCCATCTCTCATTTCCTCTCCTAAAACAACTCACACTAGGCACTAGGCAGTGTTTTTACAGGAGCACGGCACAAGGTGGTTTAAAACCTCAATACATTAGGCTCAACTACCTATGTTCGTCTCAAGGTTCTTCACTCTTGGGGATGCAGGCTTTTGTTCCAGCCCAGCCATAAAAACACCTGAATCAGCTAATCAAGGTTTTGATTATGAGTTGATCGGTTGAATTATTTGTAATGGTGCTAGCCACACTGAAGACAACGTGGCCCTAAAGAAACAAGACCTCTGATCTAGATGGAACCGTAGTGTGAGGATTCTCTTACCGGATGGTTCCACTGAATAAGATGGGGTCCTGGAGGATGATGGAGAATCGAGACCTCAGGGTCTGCAGAGGCAGCTTGGCGATGTCAATGTCATCTATGATGATACGCCCTGTTGAGAGAGTTGATCAGCTATGTTGGATTGACCCAGTCAAGGAGCTTATCGGGAACTTTAGTTTTAGAGTCGTAACAGTAGGCAGTGTTTACCCTCGAACATGTCGACCATGCGAAAGAAGGCCAGGGAGAAGGAAGACTTCCCACTTCCTGTTCTGCCACAGATCCCCACCTGGAAACCACAGGAAGTCTGTTTCATCTTCATCGCCACGACACAAGTCTACAGTCTAAATTCTCATCTCCCTTCCTTCCAATTAGCTCTATGATACCTTCTGCCCAGGGCTGATGTGTGCGTTGACTTGTTTGAGGACAGGTTTCAGGGTGGTGTCATAACGCACACTCAGGTTCTCAATCTGAATCTCCCCCTGCTGTGGCCAGCCATCCGGCACCTGAGATGCAGCTAGAGGGAGAGAGGGGGGGAGAGAGAGAGGGGGGGGGGAGAGAGAGGGGGAGAGAGAGGAGAGAGAGGGGGAGAGATAGGAGAGAGAGGGGGGGAGAGAGGGAGAGAGCGAGGAAAAGCAGAAGAGATAACTGCTCTGTGGCGACTAGGTAGGGTGAGGTTGGGATGTCCCATGTTCCACAGGAGTAATCCTTTACTCCAGGACTTGAGCATGCCTGGGATACACTGTAGGCAGTGGTTAAATTGAGCCAGAGCTACCCAGTTTGGGCTGGAGCGAGGGTTAGGTTTAGACTTAAGGGTTCAGGTCAGCGCATGATTAGGGTTAGGGTTGAACCGGGATGTGGATAGGAAACTAGGGTTAGCGTAAGGGTTGGGGCTGGACCTAAGAGGTGGTACGGTACTCACTGAGCAGTCCTTCGTAGTTCTCAGGCTCAGTCTGCAGCAGACCATTGATTCTCTTGACTGAACCCAGCTGAACCTCCATGTCTGCCAGGTTACGAACCATCCAGTTCAGGTAGTTGGACACCTGGGACACAGAGACACAGTCCGATCAGACAACCTCGTTATGGACCTGCAGAGAGACAGGTACTGTAACGAAGGTGGAGACATGAGTTTCACTAAATTAGGGGCTTGACCTCAGTCCTTTCATCAAGAAATGTGACTATATTAGAGATTAGACCTCACACACACACACACACACACACAAAAACCAGAACGGTCCTCACCATGAGTGCATAGGTGAGTCCTAGTCCTACCAGGCCAGTGGAGAGGTGGTTATACAGAGAGTTAGTGATGGAGGCCACAGCTGCTATCAGAACCACACAGGCACCTATGTACTCCTACAGTATAGAGAAACAGCATAATAGTGAACATACAGACCCCGATGTATCCAAGTGTACAAAGCAACAGCATAATAGTGAACACACACACACTTATATACTCCATGGAGAGAAAACAAACCGTTAACACACAGGTACCCATTTAGTGCCATAGGAAAAAAAAGAAAATCTGTATCAAATCCATATCAACCTGTCATACTCAAAATTCCCATAGAGGAAACAGTCACCCAATAAAATGTGAGAAAACATGGAACAACTTGATCAGCACGGGCCATACAAGTCAAGTAGAGTAGACTATAGTATAGAGTAGAGCTAATTACCATGCGGACCTCTAGCCAGCGATTGGCTGCTGTGAGAAAGAGGGAGGCGATGTTGTTGGCATCAGTGAACTCCAGTAACCTCTGTCTGAACTTGGGCTCATACCTGGGAGGAGAGAACCATTGAGTAATATGTATAAGTGGTGAAACACACAAACTCCTAGCTGTTGCTGTCAAAATGGATGAGTTTTAAAAAATCTTTACTTGAAGGCCCGGATGGTGGTGAGGCCCTCCACTGTCTCTGAGAAGTGGGACAGGAGAGGGAGCTGGGTACTATCCTCCAACTGTTGGAGGTCCCTGACCAGGGAAAGAAAGAAAGAAAGAAAGAAAGAAAGAAAGAAAGAAAGAAAGAAAGAAAGAAAGAAAGAAAGAAAGAAAGAAAGAGAGAGAGAGAAAGAAAGAAAGAAAGAAAGAAAGAAAGAAAGAAAGAGAAAGAAAGAGAGAGAGAGAGAGAGAGCAGATGGATAGAGGGAGAGAGAGAGCAGATGGAGAGAGAGAGGGAGATACAAGATAAATAAAACAGACAAAGGGGGATATACTGTAACTACTGAATACACAGCAGCAAAACAAGTGACAAAATCCCCAAACAAGCGCTCACCTAGAAGCGACCCGGAAGTACTTCTGTATGAAGTAGCAGGCGATGGCCAGAGGCACCAGAGCAATGAGGAACACAGGGGTCACGTAGGAGATGACCCCCAGGGCCGACACACACAGCAGGGTGGAGCGACTCAGACACTCCAGGGTGGCAGGGATGTGCTGGGGACACAACCACCAATGAAACATTACATTACTACCATCTACCAGGAAAAGCAAGCAAAGGAGCTACTGCCACAGCCAAGAAGACAAATAGGAATTTGAAAGCTCCAAGGCAGTATGGTGGTGGCTATTGCCACTGTTAACACACAGAGAACGGTGGTGCTGAAATACCTGGTCTATGGTGTTGGTGTCAGAGGAGAACCTGTTGAGGATGCTGCCCAGGGGAGTGGTCTCAAACAACCTGGAGGAGACAACCACATACTGTAGATACACCTAAGAGTTATATTTACTGTAGATTATTATACCTGAAAGGTACAGTTGAAGTCGGAAGTTTACATACATTTAGGTTGGAGTCATTAAAACTCGTTTTTCAACCACTCCACAAATGTCTTGTTAACAAACTATAGTTTTGGCAAGTCGGTTAGGACATCTAGTTTGTGCATGACACAAGTCATTTTTCCAACAATTGCTTACAGATTATTTCACTGTATCACAATTCCAGTGGGTCAGAAGTTTACATACACTAAGTTGACTGTGCCTTTAAACAGCTTGGAAAATTCCAGAAAATGATGTCACAAACCTGATTCAGTTACACCAGCTCTGTCAGGAGGAATGGGCCAAAATTCACCCAACTTACTGTGGGAAGCTTGTGGAAGGCTACCCAAAACATTTGAGCCAAGTTGAACAATTTAAAGGCAATGCTACCAAATACTAATTGCGTATGTAAACTTCTGACCCACTGGGAATGTGATGAAAGAAATAAAAGCTGAAATAAATCATTGTCTCTGCTAATATTCTGACATTTCACATTCTTAAAATAAAGTGGTGATACAAACTGATCCAAAACAGGGAATTGTTAATAGGATTAAATGTCAGGAATTGTGAAAAAATGAGTTTAAATATATTTGGCTAAGGTGTATGTAAACTTCTGATTTCAACTGTGTTTTAAATCTCATCTGTACCACCTTGAGTAGAAAAAGCTGATGTCACATCAGCAATGTTTCTGTTAAAAATTCTATTCCTCTGAGGATTTTGAGGAATTGAATTTTAAAGCAAGAAGACAATGTAAAGTAACTTTTCTTCTTGGCCACCACCTCATCTAAAACGATCCGGTACAGAGTAGAGTTCGGTCATTCGCGAACGAGTGGCTCTTTTTGAACGGATCTTTTTTGGTGAAGGTCGGGAACCCTAATTGCATCGGTGAAAGAGCTGTTCATTTGGCTCACAAATTTGCATACTGCTACCACTGATTTTTGAGCTCAAAACAATGTTTTTCTGCAGACAAGGTAGACAATAATGATCTAACAAGAGGGTGAATCCTGACTGCAGCAACCATCAGTAGATGAAAATTCCCTGTTTTGGGTCAGTTTGTATCACCACTTTATTTTAAGAAGAGCGCGTCAATCTGGTCCACGCTGACCATTTCAGCGCCAAAAAATATCTAATAATTTGGCCAGGTAAACATTTATTTGAACATGATCTGACATGATGGTAAACAATATTTTGGGCTTCACATTGGACATTAGCTTTTTTTTTTATGGTTCTCGGTTGATTTCTTTGGCATTTTGAACGAAGAGCCGTTTGGGAGCCAAATGAGCTGGCTCCCCGAAACAGACTTAGAATGCCCATCACTAGTACAGAAGCCCAACCACAGAGTCATTAGTTATCAGTGATCTGACACTGCGCTGGCGTTGCCGGAGTTTCAGTGTGTGGCAGGCAGATGGGCCTCTGGGTAATGGGGCGGATCACAGTGTTTACAATGTCTCACCAAGCAACCCAAAATGATCGATCATCACACACACACACACACACACACACACACACACCAACGCATTATACACAGTCACACACACTCACAACCTGCCCTCCCTAGAGTAGTAATAGGTACCATAAAATGCACATGATACATCAAACATACACATGAACGCACACACCTTTACCTCATAGGGGCCAGTATGATCTTGCTGAGCAGGTTGTGGTGTAGTTCTTTGGCCACTCTCAGGCCTGTCCACTCAACGGCCACAGAGGTGACCAGACACAGAACGATGCCCAGACAGCACAACACACTGAACACCGACAGGTACCACGAGTGGCTGAACCCACACTCCTAAAGGGGGTACACAGGGTGAAGAGGGTAGGTTAGAGAGCTGTGTGTGTGTGTGTGTGTGTGTGTGTGTGTGTGTGTGTGTGTGTGTGTGTGTGTGTGTGTGTGTGTGTGTGTGACTAGACATCAGCATCAGGATACATGATAAACAGTAGCAGCACATATATGATGAATGTACGTGCGTGCGTGTAGAGTCAGTTTAAATGTGTGTGCATGTTATGTGTGTGTAAGCAAAATATGAAGGGTGTGTGTATGTAGTTTGAGCTTCATCACACTCTGGTGTCATTAGAGAACGCGTCACAAACCAAAATAACATCACACCCCTTCTCTCACACACACAGACAAATACTATAGTTTACTATAGAATACAACAGTACTTACTATATAATTCTATAGTAAATTGTAGAATATTGTAGAATGCTACACTACACACTGTAGTATCCCTCAGTCATTGGTAGTACTTACTATAGAATGTTGTAGTATACTGTAAAAAATACTATAGTAAATACTAAAGTATTATCCGAGAACAAAAACACTGTAGGAAATACTACAGTTACATCCACAAAAAACACTACAGTCGGTAAAAACACTACATTTTAAAAAATTGGTTATGGAAAATGTACTGTTTCAGTAGTTCGTCAGTAGGTTTCCTCAAGGAGAAAGCCCCCACTTCTATGTCAAAGATAATAAAACAAAAACACTATAGTAATTACTACAGAAATGTGTGCAAAAACAATACAGTGAATACTATAGTATAAACTACAGTTATTTTACTACATGTATGTATACTACAGATAACTGTAAATACTACAGTAAATACTACATTATTGTAGTGTCTTTGCTGACTTAATACTATATGTATATGTATGTACACTGTAGTATCTTTTCATGTGGTCACACACACAAATACATATCAACACCTAGATCCCTCTCAGAGTAACCCTGAGCTCTACCGTCTGTAACGTGAACTCTAGTGATGAGGAATAGTGACTAATGAGGCAGGAATTAGCTGACTACGTTGGCAAATGAACAAAAGTCACCAAAGCTGAACTGGCTAAATTTGGACATGTGTGAAACAACTGCCAACACTATATTGGGCCCCCACACCACCCCTACCTCTCCCTCCCTCCCTCCCTGCCCTCTCTTTCTTTTCTCTCCATCCCTCTCTCCCTATTTGCCTGGCTGTCTCTATGTCGCTCTCCGTCTGTGCCCTGTCTTCTTCCTCTCGCCTCCTCCACTCTAATCCAGGGCAGTGATATTAAAAGATAAAGGCTAAATTGACCCCTGAGATAAGCTATATAGCGATTTAACACAATCAAACATTCAGAGCCAAACCCCCTCTCGCCAAGGATAATAAAGTGACTGGGGAAATGAAAGGGATATGTCTTACAAGTCAAATAATTAATTTATGTTTCCCTCCGATGAATTAGTCAGTCAGACAATCACTGTTAGGGCCTGACAGAATCAATGGGCTTCTAATTCAAGGTCAAAGACAATTTAAGGGTTCTGTGCGTTGGAGATTTCTTATGTCCTCCCCAGAGTGTGAAAGACGGAGGGGGAAAACATTGAAGCTAATGAACACACAGAAACACCTTTGATAATCAGACATTTGGGATGTGACCCATATGGGTGTGTG
Source organism: Oncorhynchus masou masou (assembly GCF_036934945.1). Lineage (NCBI taxonomy): Eukaryota > Metazoa > Chordata > Actinopteri > Salmoniformes > Salmonidae > Oncorhynchus > Oncorhynchus masou. The sequence continues at coordinate 47,190,793 of NC_088233.1, forward strand.
TGTGTGTGTATGAGTGTGTGTGTGACAGGGAACAGCTGTGTTTGAGCCCCAGAGGGAGATGCAGCAGTGATTGTCATGCATACTGTCAGTCTTTGTGTTGCCAGATTGAGGTTTGTACGGTGCAGTGGGCACGAGGCAGTCCTCACAGTTGCAGTGTGCATTGGGTCTCTGTTAGATAGCGTGACAAAGGTTTTGAGTGTCCCCACATGTCTGTGGCTAAATTTGCTCTGGTTAGAATCACTAAAGCAATAGAGCATTGTGTGTGTGTGTGTGTGTGTGTGTGTGTGTGTGTGTGTGTGTGTGTGTGTGTGTGTGTGTGTGTGTGTGTGTGTGTGTGTGTGTGTGTGTGTGTGTGTGTGTGTGTGTGTGTGTGTGTGTGTGTGTGTGTGTGTGTGTACGGGCATAACTATCTACTGTATCAGCTGCTGTCCCCTGCCACCCGCTGGATGACTGTATGAAATGTGACCTGGCATTAGGCAGAGGACACAGTCTATTAATAAGAGGCTGGGTTTAGTAGCGCCAGGATAACCCACACACCTGCCACGGCCCTAATGTGTGAATGACACAGCTTACCCTCTCCTGCAATTATATATGCATGCTTGTGTGTGTATACTCTCCTGTATATACAGTGCCTTGCGAAAGTATTCGGCCTCCTTGAACTTTGCGACCTTTTGCCACATTTCAGGCTTCAAACATAAAGATATAAAACTGTATTTTTTTGTGAAGAATCAACAACAAGTGGGACACAATCATGAAGTGGAACGACATTTATTGGATATTTCAAACTTCGCGCCCTCAGAGCATGCGCAGACCAGCTGGCTGGTGTGTTTACGGACATATTCAATCAATCCCTATACCAGTCTGCTGTTCCCACATGCTTCAAGAGGGCCACCATCATTCCTGTTCCCAAGAAAGCTAAAGTAACTGAGCTAAACGACTACCGCCCCGTAGCACTCACTTCCGTCATCATGAAGTGCTTTGAGAGACTAGTCAAGGACCATATCACCTCCACCCTACCTGACACCCTAGACCCACTCCAATTTGCTTACCGCTCAAATAGGTCCACAGACGATGCAATCTCAACCACACTGCACACTGCCCTAACCCATCTGGACAAGAGGAATACCTATGTGAGAATGCTGTTCATCGACTACAGCTCGGCATTCAACACCATAGTACCCTCCAAGCTCGTCATCAAGCTCTGTGACTGTTAAACAGCCACCACTAACATTGAGTGGCTGCTGCCTACACACTGACACTGACTCAACTCCAGCCACTTTAATAATGGGAATTGATGGGAAATGATGTAAATATATCACTAGCCACTTTAAACAATGCTACCTTATATAATGTACCCTACATTATTCATCTCATATGCATACGTATATACTGTACTCTATATCATTGACTGCATCCTTATGTAATACATGTATCACTAGCCACTTTAACTATGCCACTTTGTTTACATACTCTTCTCACATGTATATACTGTACTCGATACCATCTACTGTATCTTGCCTATGCTGCTCTGTACCATCACTCATTCATATATCCTTATGTACATATTCTTTATCCCCTTACACTGTGTATAAGACAGTAGATTAGGAATTGTTAGTTAGATTACTTGTTGGTTATTACTGCATTGTCGGAACTAGAAGCACAAGCATTTCGCTACACTCGCATTAACATCTGCTAACCATGTGTATGTGACAAATAAAATTTGATTTGATTTGATTTGATGAAACCAAAATTGAACTTTTTGGCAACAATGCAAAACGTTATGTTTGGCGTAAAAGCAACACAGCTCATCACCCTGACCACACCATCCCCACTGTCAAACATGGTGGTGGCAGCATCATGGTTTGGGCCTGCTTTTCTTCAGCAGGGACATGGAAGATGGTTAAAATTGATGGGAAGATGGATGGAGCCAAATACAGGACCATTCTGGAAGAAAACCTGATGGAGTCTGCAAAAGACCTGAGACTGTGACGGAGATTTGTCTTCCAACAAGACAATGATCCAAAACATAAAGCAAAATCTACAATGGAATGGTTCAAAAATAAACATATCCAGGTGTTAGAATGGCCAAGTCAAAGTCCAGACCTGAATCCAATTGAGAATCTGTGGAAAGAACTGAAAACTGCTGTTCACAAATGCTCTCCATCCATCCAACCTCACTGAGCCCCCAGCTGTTTTGCAAGGAGGAATGGGAAAACATTTCAGTCTCTCGATGTGCAAAACTGGTATGTCTCATACCCCAAGCGACTTACAGCTGTAATCGCAGCAAAAGGTGGCGCTACAAAGTATTAACTTAAGGGGGCTGAATAATTTTGCACGCCCAATTTTTCAGTTTTTGATTTGTTAAAAAAGTTTGAAATATCCAATAAATGTCGTTCCACTTCATGATTGTGTCCCACTTGTTGTTGATTCTTCACAGAAAAATACAGTTTTATATCTTTATGTTTGAAGCCTGAAATGTGGCAAAAGGTCGCAAAGTTCAAGGGGGCCGAATACTTTCGCAAGGCACTGTATATATATATATATATATATATATATATATATATATATATATATATATATGCATGCTTGTGTGTGTATACTCAATTCCTAATAACGGTAATGACATTACGCCACTCTAATTACATTGCAATGCCATTTGGAAAAAGGCTTTCTAGGTGTCCAAATATGATTGTTATATTATGAATACACAATGAGGTTGGGGAGACATTGCCATGATGAGAATATCAATCCTATCTTTGTGAGGGTAACATTTATTGGAACCTAGAAACGCTTCCGGTTATAATTCACAATCAACGGAGACCATGCAACAAAAAAATATATATATATACACACACACACAAGGGTCAACTCAGATAGTCTGTGTAGCAATTTTGTTAGCTATTTAGCAGACTTATGGCTTGGGGATATAAGCTGTTCATTAGCCTGTTGGCGTCAGACTTGATGTAGCGGTAACGTTTGCCGTGAGGAAGCAGAGAGAACCGTCTATGGCTTAGGTGGCTGGAGTCGTTAATGATTTTCCGGGTCTTCCTTTCACACCGCCTGGTATAGATGTCCTGGATGGCAGGGAGCTCGGCCCCAGTGATATACTGGGCTGTCCGCACCAACTTCTGTAGCGCCATGCGATCGAGGGTGGTGCTGTTGCCATATCAAGCAGAGATGCAGCCAGTCAAGATGCTCTCAATGGTACAGCTGTGGAACTTTTTGAGGATTTGAGGGCCCATTCCAAACCTTTTCAACCTCCTCAGGGAGAAGAGGCTCAGTCGCGCCTTCTTCATGAATGTGGGTGTGTGGAGCATTTTAAGTCCTTAGTGATTTGGACATTGAGTAACTTGAAGCTCTTGAACTGCTCCACTGCAGCCCGGTCAATGTGAATGGGAGCGTGCTCGCCCCTCGATTTCCTGTAGTCCACAATCAGCTCCTTGGACTAAAGTTGAGGGAAAAGTTGTTGTCCCGGCACCACCCTGCCAGGTAACTGACCACCTCCCTGTAGACTGTCTCATCGTTGCCGGTGATCAGGCCTACCACTGTCGTGTCGTCAGCATACTTGATGATTGTGTTGAAGTCGTGCAAGCCCAAGCAGTCGTGGGTGACCAGGGAGTACAGAAGGGGACTAAGCACACACCCCTGTGGGGCCCCCGTGTTGACGGTCAGCGTGGCGGAGGTGATGTTATCTACCCTCACCCCCTTGGGTCGGCCCGTCAGGATGTCCAGGATCCAGTTGCAAGGGGGGGGGGGGTGTTCAGTCCCAGGGTCCTAAGCTTGGTGACGAGCTTGGAGGGAAAATGGTGTTGAATGCTAAGATGTAGTCAATGAATAGCATTCTCTCATAGGTACTCCTCTTATCTGCAGAGGCTTTAAGCCAAACAGATCTAAAGGGTTTTTAGGTCTCGACACAGTTTTCCCATTCATGCAGTTCTTAATTGATATATGCAAATGAGACTAAGTTTAGCTCATGGGCAACACACACGTATGGAGGATCCATCTGAGAGAGTTTATGTGCATTACGTCTATGTCAGAAGTACTGCATGTAAATCAATATTTGGTTTGTTGGTAACATTATTTGATGGTCCTATTTCAAATGTATTTACCTGGTATCTAAAATCAACATTGTAGTTGGCTGAATTATCATGTACAGTGGCTTGCGAAAGTATTCACCCCCTTGGCATTTTTCCTATTTTGTTGCCCTACATCCTGGAATTAAAATCGATTTTTGGGAGGTTTGTATCATTTGATTTACATAACATGCCTACCTACCACTTTGAAGATGCAAGGTATTTTTTATTGTGAAACAAACAAGAAAAAAAACTGAAAACTTGCAAAGGGAGGTGTTCAGTCCCAGGGTCCTAAGCGTGCATAACTATTCACCCCCCCCCCAAAATCAATACTTTGTAGAGCCACCTATCTCAGCAATTACAGCTTCAAGTCTCTTCGGGTATGTCTCTAAAGCTTGGCACATCTAGCCACTGGGATTTTTGCCCATTCTTCAAGGCAAAACTGCTCCAATTTGATGAGCTCAGTTTGATGGTAAGTCATACCACAGATTCTCAATTGGATTGAGGTCTGGGATTTGACTAGGCCATTCCAAGACATGTAAATGTTTCCCCTTAAACCACTCGAGTGTTGCTTTAACAGTATGCTTAGGGTCATTGTCCTGCTGGAAGGTGAACCTCCGTCCCAGTCTCAAATCTCTGGAAGACTAAAGCAGGATCCCTCAAGGATTTCGCCATCCATCATTTCTTCAATTCTGACCAGTTTCCCAGGCCCTGCTGATGAAAAACATCCCCACAGCATGGGATGGTATTCTCAGGGTGATGAGAGGTGTTGGGTTTGCGCCAGACATAATGTTTTCCTTGATGGCCAAAAAGCTCAATTTTAGTCTCATCTGACCAGAGTACCTTCTTCCATATGTTTGGGGAGTCTCCCACATGCCTTTTGGCAAACACCAAACATGTTTGCTTATTTTTTTCTTTAAGCAATGGCTTTTTTCTGGCCACTCTTCTGTAAAGCCCAGCTCTGTGTAGTGTACGGCTTAAAGTGGTCCTATGGACAGATATTCCAATCTCCACTGTGGAACTTTGCAGATCCTTCAGGGTTATCTTTAGTCTCTTTGTTGCCTCTCTGATTAATGCCCTGCTTGCATGGTCCGTGAGTTTTGGTGGGCGGGCCTCTCTTGGCAGGTTTGTTATGGTGCTATATTCCATTTTTTAATAATGGATTTAATGGAGCTCTGTGGGATGTTCAAAGTTTCTGATATTTTTTTATAACCCAACCCTGATCTGTACTTCTCCACAACTTTGTCCCTGACCTGTTTGGAGAGCTCCTTGGTCTTCATGTTGCCGCTTGCTTGGTGGTGCCCCTTGCTCAATGGTGTTGCAGATTCTGGGGCCTTTCAGAACAGCTGTATATATACTGAGATCATGTGACAGATCATGTGAAACTTAGATTGCACACAGGTGGACTTTATTTAACTAATTATGTGATTTGAAGGTACTTGGTTGTACCATATTTATTTAGGGGCTTCATAGTAAAGGGGGTGAATAGATATACACGCACCACTTTTCACCACAAGTTTTTTTTTTCATTTCACTTCACCAATTTGGACTATTTTGTGTATGTCCATTATATGAAATCCAAATAAAAATCTATTTAAATTATAGGTTGTAATGCAACAAACTAGGAAAAACACCAAGGGGGTGAATACTTTTGCAAATTAACATTTCACCAGGTCCTTTAGAGTAAATACTACACTGTAAGGTAAAGAGTGTACTGTAGATTAAAGCATAACCACAGTGTTTTAAAAGCACATTGCCATTTGGTTTGGTAGAAATTGAAGCCTGTCACCTGACCTGAACGACGGTGCAGTTCCTCCCGGTGGCTTCCATCTTGGCATTGATGACGCGGGAGGTCCAGTGGGCCAGCCAGTAGTCGATGGCAACCATGAGGGAGTGTTTAAAGAGCTGTGATAGGAGGAGCAGCAGCAGGAGGAGGAGCCCTGCAGAGGACAGGTAGACCCCACAGGAGTGCCAGGGGATGGTGGTGCGGTGACGCATGGCCTGGGACAGATTGTCATCCTCGTCACTGTCCACAGACTCTTCTGGAAGAACAGAGATATGCATGAGAGAGGGATAGACTGTGTGTGTGTGTCCCCACTATATATATGCCACTTCCATCTCGCCTCTCTCTGCTTCTCCCCTCCTCCTCTCTCCCCCTATATCCCGGTCTCTCTTCTTCTTCTCCATGTCCTTCTTTCTCTCTCTCTAATGGTTACAATATGACAGGAGTATCTGTGTGGCTAGTGAGGAGCAGGAGGACAGGAAGTGAAATGGGACTCAGGAGAGGAAGGCTCTGTTTCAGCTACTGACTGAAAGGCAGAGTGATAGGCCATTTTTACAGCAGCTCAGATGGCGAGAGAGCGAGAAACAGTTAGAGAGAGAAAAGAGAGGGGGAAGAGAAAAGAGGGGGAAAAGAAGGGGAAGAGAAAAGACAGGGGCAAGAGAAGGGGAAGAGAAAAGAGAGGGGGAAAAGAAGGGGAAGAGAAAATACAGAAATATAGCTTCAGCTCGAGACAGAGCAGGGTCATGGCTAGAAGGGATCCAGCTTTTGTAAAATTAAAGTCAAAAGTCAATTTTTTTTGCGGTTGTTGCATTTTAGCTAACCCTAACCATTTTTCTACACCTTAACCAAATCCCCCTAACCTGCTACGAAAATTAAAATCTGACATTCATTTGACAAAAGCTGGATCCCTTCTAGCCATGACCACACTGCCAACTGGTCGTTCAGTCCTGCATCGATACATCGTTTGTTTCCCGATGGGAAACATCATTTGTTTCATGTGTCGGGTTAGACCGAGCAAGTAGAGCAGGGACAGTAGACAGGACACATTGACCATGGGTAGCGGAGCAGTGCCGACGACTACCCACCTCTTCCCCTTATCGAAACATACATGACACCATGCGGGCAAGCCTCAGTGCTGACGACTGAATGGGCGTGTCTCCGGGACAGGCCGGAGGGAGAGATCAGGAAAGAAAGAGTCGAAGGATGGGAGGGAAAGAGAAGAGGGAGAAAACAAGATAATGGAAATGGTACGAAGCGGAGCATGGGTACAGTCTGCGAGCTGCAAGCCTACACGGGAGCCACACGGGACGGAGTACGGGGCGCAGTTGCAACACGATGACACAGACTGGTCGCGGACCGGGAACCACTCAGTAAAACCATGCGGTCGGCCCAAACCTGCCACGTCTACAAGAGCAGCGGCACCCTGCGCTGGGGTTGTCTCAGTCCACACCGGGGTGACACCAGAACACAGGAGACAACACAGAACACAGAATAAAGAGCACAGTACCACTGCCATAACACTGTCACCTCAGCACATAGGATGCATTTGCCCTTAGATAGATCCTGATCTTGAGTCAGTTTTGTGGATAAAGGTAATGATTTGGGGATGGGGAGGGTACGCTGATCCGAGATCTGTGCCTTCTATCTGGACATCACAGCGGAGAGACACACACACAGGGTTTGTCCCAATACTATGAACCAGTGTGGGACTCTGGTTCTAGGGAGCAGCAGTGTGCTGGTTCTTCTATCAATGGCATTGATTCTTCACCTGGTTTGTCAGGCCTAAAACCAGTTGTTGGTTGAAGGATGAAAACCAGCAGAAAATGTAGCCCCCCCCAAGGACCAGATTCCCCCCTTTTCATTTTCAACAGATCTTAAAAGAGGTGGAAGTCTCTGGCCCAGGACTTGACTCGTCCACATCTTTTACAGATCAGTGTTGACAAAGAAAGAGAAAAGAGCGCATAGTTTGAGCTGAGGTAGTTTACTGGGACATCGCCACAGACAGACCCCACAGGATCACACACACACTGTTAGTCCCACTATAGGTTCAAAAACTGATACTCTGCAGAGGCATCCCATTTTAACACCTAGTATATGTCGCACCTGCCATTTTGTGGTCTCCACAAACAAAGCATACTGAAGTAACTATGCTCATGCTAACCCCCCTGGTTCCCATTAGCGAGTGATTGACAGCCGGTGTCCTTCAATCCCATTGGGAAGTTTGTGAACTTTGACCTCCCACCTCTGTCCTCCTCCTCAGTCTTGGCGGCCTCTTTGGAGTACATGGCTCTCCGCAGGTTCTTGCGCTCCAACACCGTCATACTCGCAGGCACTGTCTCCTGGAGAACGCACACGGACACACATCAGAGTTTCAGCTGAGATAGTTTGCTGAAATAGATTTGACCAGATGAATTGAAAGCAGAGCAGGAAAAAAGGAGACAAAAAGAACAAGCCCCGTACAAACGTCTCAATTGCTCATCAGTTGTGTGACCCTGTGACGAAGTCGGCCGTTACGTTGTGCACTTCCCTTTTTCCACATTTTGTTATACTATAGCCATCAATCTTCACACAATACCCATAAGGACAAAGCAAAAACGGTTGTTTTTTGGGGGAAAATGTTGCTAATTTATTACAAATTAAGAAACAGAAATAGCTTATTCACATAAGTATTCAGACTCTTTGCTGGGAGACTCGAAATTGAGCTCAGGTGCATCCTGTTTCCATTGATCATCCTTGAGATGTTTCTACAACTTGATTGGAGTTCACCTGTAGTAAAAGGCTGTAACGTAACAAAATGCGGAAAAAGTCAAGGGGTCTGAATACTTTCCGAATGCACTGTATCTGTATATGGTTGCGTTTACACAGGCAGCTACATTTTGGGGTGCGTTCAGTTCGCTGCAACGTTTACGACATTGCGTGACTGTTTGTACAGAATGACACGTTTCCCTAACACAGTGCTCACGCTTCTTTAACAGCCGTTGTGATATGTTTGCTCCCGTGTGGTGGGTGTGGCAAGGTGAGGACTAATCAATATGGGTGTAAACATTTGAAATTGCTAAAACTCCTGCAGCACACCATACAAAATCATCACACCGTTCTTCAAACTGGTTGTTCCTACTGAACGCAGGAGCCCTGATCTTTTTTCACTTATTCGTCTTCTGACCAATCAGATCAGCTATATTGACTAATAACTTGGTAAACGATCAGAATTGGGCTGCCCGTGTAAACTCAGGCCTATGAGAGGTGAGGATGTGTCATCATCACACCCCTTTCGACCCTATTATGGCCACCTGGATTTACACGCGGTCCGATACAGTACCTTCTCAAACTCTCCGTCCTGCCTGTGCATCAGGGTCTTCCACTGTTCAAACAGCTCCGGTTCAGAGTTCTGGATGTCTTTCAGAGTCCCCTCGGTTTGAGTGGTCCCGTTCTTCATCGCTACGATCTGACCACGGAGGGAAAGAGGGACTGAATTAGTGGCCGTCTGGATGTGAGTGAAGAATGCTGCTTGTGGAAACACAATACACACACATGCGTGCCCGCACACTCTACTCTCACCCAGTCAGCGTGGGGTAGGTACTGTAGCTTGTGAGTGACCAGCACCACAGTCCTCTTCTCTTCTCTCAGCAGTTTGAGGATGCCCTCCTGCATCAGGTGGTCACTCAGGTGAATGTCCAGCGCTGAGAACGGGTCATCCTGAAACAACACAGAGGGACATGCTTCCATGGCCTACAATCAAATGCAATGTATTCTAGCTTCCTCCCAATGTTTCCAACGCAGAATACATGAATACAGAGACGAGGTGAAGAGTGGTTTGCAAAAGGGGGAGAATATCGGTTACTTGGATTTCAGTTCTATGTGACTCAACATGATTCTTGTGGATGAAGCTGAGTTCACCGTGTAGACAGGTTCTCTCACCAGGAAGACCACGTTGGCCTGTTGGTACAGGGCTCTGGCCACACCTATACGCTGGCGCTGCCCTCCAGATAGAACTATACCCTGTGGAGAGAGAGGGAGGACGGACAGAATGAATGGAGTTACGTGGAGTGTACAGTCTCAGCGTTATCAGACCACATTACAGTGTGTGTGTGTGTGTGTGTGTGTGTGTGTGTGTGTGTGTGTGTGTGTGTGTGTGTGTGTGTATAACAGGGTCATGCACACACACACACAGGGTCTCTCTGCATAACAGGGTCATGCCTATTCTATAGAAGTAGTAGTGCACATCAATTACACCCACATCACCCAGAACTAAAATCTTGCGTATGTTCACGTAGTCTATTCACAAGAGGTTACACAAACAGCAACATTACAGAAATAAACACCACAATATTATTAAAACACACACACACACTCACACCTTTGTCACAGAAACACAACCAAGACCTGCTTACGTAACAGAATGATGCCTGAACAAAACAAACATGACAGTGTACTGGGCGAGCTCTGGTGAAGCTAACTTCCTGTACATACAGTATAAACATCAACCAGACAGGTGGTGACAGGGCTTTGTATAGCGAAAGAGATTCTGTCTCAAACCTGAATACATCAAGATTCTATAAAAGGTTATACTTGATTACTACTATTATAATGTGGTCCCCTCGATTGCCATTTAGTAAGTAAGAATGACAAGAGACAGGAGCGAGTGGTCCCGAGTGACAGAAACAGTGACAGAGACAGGCACGAGTGGTCCCGAGTGACAGAGACAGTGACAGAGACAGTGACAGAGACAGAAACAGTGACAGAAACAGTGACAGGTACGAGTGGTCCCGAGTGACAGAGACAGTGAAGGTGCGGGTCACTGACCCTCTCTCCGATCTCCGTCTGGTCTCCCTGTGGCAGGATGTCGATATCCGGCTGCAGGGAACACGCCTCGATGACAGCCTTGTACCTGGACAACACAGAAACAGAGAATCAGATGACAACCGTGACATTAAAACAAATACCCTGAAATGTCAATGAGCTGAGGAAAGCTGAACAGATTCCTAGTGATTTGTACTGTCAGAGTAACGATATCATGGTACACTGTAGGAAAAAAATGTTATCATTGTTTTTACGGTAATTTACAGGCAGTAAAAGTACATTTTACAGTAAAAGAAATGGCATAGTATGTTACCATAACCAGTTTTTATGGTACCAATACGGTTACTGTAATCCATTTACGCCATCCAATACTCTTACTGTTATCTATGTACCGTAAGACAGCAACAGTATATTATTATAAGGTTGTATTCAGGATAAACATCTCCACAGAGATGCGGTTCAACTGAAGAACATTTTAAGAGGATCAAGTTAAACAGTGAATCTCTAAATGGGTCTATAGTACGTAGACCTGCGCGCATGCACGTTTGTAGGGGGCTTGGGGAGTCAGAGATGCTTAAAACCTCTTAGAGATCAGGCTACTTTTTTCAACATTCTGTTAAAAATCGCGCAACATTTCAACGTCCTGCTACTCATGCCAGGAATATAGTATATGCATATGATTAGTATGTGTGCATAGAAAACACTGAAGTTTCTAGAACTGGTTCAATGGTGTCTGTGACTATAACAAAACGAGTTCCGTGGTCAAAATCGCCAGAAAACCTGGTCACTAAATCGACGGAGAAAAAATCAATCCGCCAGTCCATGTATTGTCTATTGGAAGGAAAAATACTTAAGGCTGAGGATACAGTTCCTATAGCTTCCACAAGATGTCGCCAGTGTTGTGATTTCGATTCAACTAAATCGTTGGTCATCTGAGTAATAGCCACATCCGGTTGTCAAGTCCACAGCTGTAAACAATGGAACCGGAAAAGTTGACTACGTTTCCCAAACTTGTGCCTATTGAATACAGATCGCTCCGTGATAAATTTGATCGTTTATTAACGTTTAGTAATACCTAAAGTTGGATTACAGAAGTAGTTTGAAGTGTTTTGTCAAAGTTTATAGGCAACTTTTTTCATTTAAAAAAATAACGTCACGTTTAAAAAATGTGTTTTTACTGGATCTGACGGTCTTCATAAATGGACATTTTGGGTACACAAGGACTGATTTAATCGAAAAAAAGACCAAATTGTGATGTTTATGGGACATATAGGAGTGCCAACAAAGAATCTCGTCAAAGGTAATGAATGTTTTATATTTTATTTCTGCGTTTTGTGTAGCGCCGGCTACGCTAATTCCTTTGTTTACGTCCCCTTCTGGTATTTCGGCGTGTTGCCTGCTATCAGATAATAGCTACTCATGCTTTCGCCGAAAAGCATTTTACAAATCTGACTCGTTGGCTAGATTCACAACGAGTGTAGCTTGAATTGAATACCCTGCATGTGAATTTTAATGAACGTTTGAGTTTTAACGAGTGCTATTAGCATTTGGCGTAGCGCATTTGCATTTATTGTTGGCAGGGGGTGCGGTTGCGTCCCGGGTGGGCCAGACAGGTTAACCAAGTAAGAGGAGCCAAGGCACTCTTCTTTTTGACTTTAGCTAGCCAGGGCGATTGAACTTCCGGCGTTCTACACTCGTGTACAAGCGCGAGCTACACGTCAGGCTCGTCTGGCGTTCTGTTTTATAACACTACTTTTTTTTTGCCACAGAAGCAAACATGTCTCTTTTTTGTATTGCAGTTGCTAGAGCTTGGACTGCTACTACTACTCATGAGAGGGGGGGGGGCTGAGAAAAATGGAGAATACACGTCTCTTGTCCAAACTAATGCGAAGCGTCGACGAGGAAAGGCATGTTCAATACTTTCGGAATGCGAGTTGCCGACTGACGACTGGCAAGTGATGAAGCGCGCATAGCAACACTCACTACTGAGTTCCAAACTGCCTCTGGAAGCAACGTCAGCACGAGAAGTGTCTGTCGGGAGCTTCATACAATGGCTTTCCATGGCCAAGCAGCTGCACACAAGCCTAAGATTACCGTGCTCAAGGCCAGGAGTCGGCTGGAGTGGTGTAGAGCTCGCCGCCATTGGACTCTGCAGTGGAAACGCGTTCTCTGGAGTGATGAATCATGCTTCTGGCAGTCCAACAGACAAATCAGGTTTTGGCAGATGCCAAGAGAATGATACCTGCCCCAATGCATAGTGCCAACTGTGAAGTCTGTTGGAGGAGGAATAATGGTCTGGGGCTGTTTTTCATGGTTCGGGCTAGACCCCTTAGTTACAGTGAAGGGAAATCTTAATTCTACAGCATACAATGTCAATTCTGTGATTCCAACTTTGTGGCAACAGTTTGTGGATTGCCCTTTCCTGTTTCAGCATGACAATGCCCCAGTGCACAAAGCAAGGTCCATATAGAAATGGTTTGTCGAGATCGGTGTGGAAGAACTTGACTGGCAAGCACAGACCCCTGAAGTCAAAGACATCAAACACCTCTGGGATGAATTGGAACGCCGACTGCGAGCCGGACCTAATCATCCAACACAGTGCGCGACCTCAGTAATGCTCGTGGCTGAATGGAAGCAAGTCCCCACAGCAAAGTTCCAACATCTAGTGGAAAACCTTCCCTGAAGAGTGGAGGTTGTTATAGCAGCAAAATCACCGTGTAGACCTCAGATATGTGTTTACTATCACAAGAGGAACACAGTCCGACGTAAAACAATCCAACACACATGTGGGAAATGGAAATAAGAGAAAACAAAACACCAGTAATATGGGAACGAGGAAATAAGTTTTAAAAAACATTTACACACACAAAAAAAGACGGTAAATTACCCACCACCCTAATGTATGAATGAGAGAAGAAAAAAAGCACACAACCATTTTTGGGTTTGAGGCAAAACGGGAGGAGTTGATCGGCAAGAATAGACACCATCCATGGTACCGTGACGTTGTAGACGGTTTTACTTTTGCTGGACGCTGCTGTTGTTTCTGTAACTCCTGCTGCTGTTTCTTTAAGGCATCCACCCACTGCATATTGACAGTGTCGTATTGTCTCACCAGCTCGCACAGACGTTCCACCAAAACTGGACATAATTGCGCTTAGCAAAATCTCATTATAAAAGCACAAAAAAAAGGACATTTGCAAGCGGTAGAAGCGAAGTAGCAGAACGTCCATCTCGTCTGTGTTTATAGGGGCGGCAGGGTAGCCTAGTGGTTAGAGCGTTGGACTAGTAACCGAAAGGTTGCAAGTTAAAACCCCCGAGCTGACAAGGTACAAATCTGTCGTTCTGCCCCTGAACAGGCAGTTAACCCACTGTTCCTAGACCGTCATTGAAAATAAGAATTTGTTCTTAACTGACTTGCCTAGTAAAATAAAGGTAAAAAAAAAAATACCAGAAGGGATACTTGGGAAAATGTGATGTTGACACAGCGGTGGGACTTACGTTGCAAAACTCATTCAATACTGCCCCTCAGTCTTCGCAAGGGATAACACGTCAGGTTTCAATTTCCATGTAGGAAAGAAACTGTGTCGAATGTTGGAGAATATTACAAGGAGCTGGCCCCCTTTTGTGACGACATTGCAACACTGCGCTACGCTCCATCGGCCCTGTCTGCGTATTGTCTGTAGACCCCTTAAGAAGACTTGAATTATATAAAGGGATGAATGAAGCGTCTGGCCCTGGGGCTTTATTAAAGAGAGATGGAAAGAGAGAGAGAGAGAGAGAGAGAGAGAGAGAGAGGGTGGAGAGGGAATGAGAGGACAGATAAAAAGAGAGAAAAAAAGAAAAGCCCGAAGAGGAGAATAAAACAGACAGGCTGTAGGAAGGGAACAATAGAGCAGCATCTGGGGTAGTTACAGTAAAACGTCTAAAATGAATGCATCCAGGACTATAACATACACGTTTGGTTAAGTAGGTTCGCCATCCTCAAGTCAGCGGCTAGGAGGGTCCTGGACGAAGACAACGTCTGGACTGGGGAACGAAAATGGCCGGTCCAGTTGAGACCGGACCCAACCGCTTCCCAGCACCATCACACTAGGGAACAGAGGTTTCGTCCACTACTACGGCATGCCCAAAACTGTGCAGGAACTGTGGCCAACTGGGCCATCTGGCTACAGTCTGCAAGATCTGTAAAGACAGACTGTGTATCCATACGCCCGTACAACCTGTGCGGGAAAAAGCACCACTTCTTCAAAACCTGCCCCAGTTCCTAGGCCAGCGGGGCAAGGGCTAACGCCACCAACCGCAACCACACTAACCCAAATCCCAACCTGCCACCCCCAGACAACAACGAAGACACAGAACCAGACCCCAGACCTCTCTACAGGCACTGTCCAATCCACCTCCCAAGATGTCCCAGAAACAGCCCCCCCCCCAACAAATCCCGTCCTCGCCACCCCCCCTCGTCAAAGGGAAGCCAGTTTCGAAAGTCACCATACAACCGGAAGAACCCCTCGCATCACAACTCCTTTTCTTAGATGATGATGACCCAAACTGGACAAAAAAAATACCAAATGTAAAAGACCAGCCAAACAATAGACCAGACAAGAGACCAGACAAACAACAGACCAGACAAGAAACCAGACAAATAACAGACCAACAAGAGACCAGACAAGAGACCAGACAAACAAGAGACCAGACAAGAGACCAGACAAACAGACCAGACAAGAGACCAGACCAACAAGAGACCAGACCAACAAGAGACCAGACCAACAAGAGACCAGACCAACAAGAGACCAGACCAACAAGAGACCACCTAGAGACCAGACCAGACAAGAGACCAGACAAACAACAGACCAGACAAGAGACCAGACAAACAGACCAGAAAAGAGACCAGACAAACAACAGACCAACAAGAGACCAGACAAGAGACCAGACAAACAACAGACCAACAAGAGACCAGACAAGAGACCAGACAAACAACAGACCAGACAAACAACAGATGGAACAAGAGACCAGACAAACAACAGACCAACAAGAGACCAGACAAACAACAGACCAACAAGAGACCAGACAAACAACAGACCAGACCAGAGACCAGACAAACAGACCAGACAAGAGACCAGACCAACAAGAGACCAGACAAGAGACCAGACAAGAGACCAGACAAGAGACCAGACAAGAGACCAGACAAGAGACCAGACAAACCACAGACCAACAAGAGACCAGATCTGAAGACCACCCCAGAACCCAAACCCTGATGCCAGAAAACACAACCTATCCCACTGAGAAACCGTCCCCTCCCTTGACCCCCCTACCATACCCCCTACTGCCCCTGACTCCTCCCCCTGCTCCTTAGCTACGCAGATCCACCCCTTTAGCCCTTCCTGCCCCTGATCCCACACAGCAGCAAACCAGCCAGCCTCAGTCCAGACCCCCCGGCCCCTCCAATCCGCCTTCACCTCTCCCAGCATCCCCTATTCCATCACCAAGTCAGTACAGGGGGCCACCAGGAAGTCAGTGAGGAGGCACACCAAGACCTGTGAACAGCCAAGATCCACCCAACAACACAAACGACCTGCTATAGGCCCTCATCCAAATCTGAAACAAAATGATCATTTGAGTTGCCTCTTCGTTAATTCTCCTGCCCTCGCAAAAAAAAACAATGTGTAAAAGTAGATTTTCATCCCGGTCCTATATTCTAAGACTTGATTGGGGTTGGGCCGGCCCGGGTTTAGCGCAACATTGTAACCTACTGTATGTGTGAGACCAACGGGTGGCCATGGCTGTGTGAGAAGTGCGTCTGTATCTCTCACATAACTAGAATGAGATTCACTTTCTATGAACTCTCTCGCTCTCTGCTCTGATAGACATGAGCCTGCAACTTTCATCTCTCCAGCATTCCACTTCAATATTTATTTCCTTATAGAATTATTGCCACGCAAAGGGTTCTGGAGGAACTGCAGCACCCCTGATAAATTGAAATAAATTTGCCAAAGTTATAGAATTACTGCTCTGTTGAGAAATAAATTAAATCATTCAGAACAGCCTACTACACCATGGGAAGGCCTATAATTTAGCCACAGAGAATTGATAGCTTCTTGTGGACTGTAGCCCAATAACAAGGAATAGCCTACAGTAAGGAACGCGTGGCAAATCTGTCAGTGAACAAACAGCATGCAGACAAAACAGGCCTTTCGCAATATTTCAAATACAAATCGAGGGAAAATACTGGTTGGAAAGCAAATGGTGAAAAGAGAAGACTGTAGGCTGCCAACATACTTCCAAAGTAAAACAAGAGAGAGATAAGCTTTTGGCACGAGCACACATCATTGGGTGAAACAATGAAACTGGAAAGCATTTTTAGGACTAGAACTTCCTCATATTTTGATGGATATTGATGGATTCAAGACAAGGTCGTTTTTTACGGATCTCAGTTTGTCAGTGTCAACGTAGCCTGCCATTTCGATCACTTGGGCTGTATTAAAAAAGATTCTGCCAAAGTCTCCAGCCATGTAAAATAATGTAGAATTGCATGAAATGCGTTCATAAAAAGGCCCTATTTTCCCCAGAAATGCTTCCCAATGTGTGCAACTTCTCTAAGTGCCTCTACTCTACTGCTAAATGCCACTACGCAAATGTGATCATATGCATGCAATGCTTTATTATAAAGGTGATTTTTTTTTCTTCTCTCTCATAAGTTCCGGTACCTCAGAACTCCCCCACCGGTACCTCCCGAGTAATAAATAAAGCACTGAGCAGCGTGTAGGCGTATATGTAATCATAACATTGCAGGTCATGTTTCTCCTTTACTGTCATTGGTCTGACATGGTTTATTTCTGCTACGCAACAAATATTAGGCTACCATTCATCCATCACTCATTCAATTGCTCAGCATGCTCAAAAAGTAAATAGACTAGTACCCCATTTAAAATATTTGACAGTATGGGTAGGCTACAATATTGCTGTGCAATAGGAACGCAACACCAGCCTATTTCATCTCTGAGCCCATACCAAGGCAGGAGATATAATAATAATCATATTTTTTATATTTTATATAGTGCTTTCATTACCAAGAGAATCTGAAGGACGCTGTAAAAACCAAAATGTAGAGATCCGGTTGGTGCTTTGGCAGATGGTCTCCCGCAGCTTCAGATGATAAGGTGTTGCTCAGCCAGGCAGCTCATCAGAGAGGCTTAAGCAGAGGGAGCTAGGATGTCACAGAGAGGGGTGCCTCGTCAGTCAGTTACTTAGACGGGTCCGGAGCTCTTCATCAGGCACCTCGCTCCTCGTCTCCTCTTCCTCTGTAGGCAGGCTGGATAGTCCACTACAGAAGTGTAGCTCCCACCTGGGTGATGTTTCGGCTGTTATAAGCGCCAGAAAGACCACCACACCTCAGCGGTAGTCAGGTGTAAAAAATATATATAATTTAAAAACCAGAGCTGTATTGATGCATCCTTTAAACGATTGCATGGCCAGCTAGCTAGCTAACCATATGGACACAAATCTATTGATAAACTAAATATTGAACAACAATTTGTCTTTGCGTATTTCGAATAGACAATCAATCTCGCAGAATGCGCGGCCAGTGTTTGGCACATGTGGAGGCATACATTTTTTGGTTTGGAAAAAGTCACGGCAAATGATGAAAACATTCTGCCCACACCTCTACAGAAATGTGATCAAATTTGCCATTGCACTTTCGTTCAGAAACTGTCAGGGCCCAGTTCCAACACCCAGTTCCAGCAAATAAGGGTGTTTATCAACAAAAACATGTGTATAACTTGAGTGCAACAGCTTGATAAATCCCAATCATTTGTTGTGCACGCAAATCCCAGAATCTCCATGTACGCCAAAACGTAGTATGACATTTACACATGGTTGATAATTGAGGCCCCAGAGGAGCACTGAGACTACAGAGAGAACTATCCCACTGTGCTTGGAGAAACAAAGACACAGGGAAGAGATAGAGAGCGAATGAGAGAGATAATGGTTTGATTTGTCTAATCTTAGCAATTTCTTCTTAGCTAGCTACATAGCCGTCTTTGTATCAAAGATAATTGCATAATTATCGTATTTCGTCGTCCTAACGTATCTGCCCAGCAGCTAGCTAAGCAGCTAGCTAACATCCACTGTCCACCAGCACTGTAGAAACTATTACACTCAACTGAACGACTCGATTAGCGTAGTGTCAGCTAGCTACATAGTTGTCTTCGCTGTCTTCGTATCCAAGATAATTGTGTAGTTTAGAGTGTGTAGACTTAGAGTGATTATCTTAATTTACCGAGGTTAGCTAGCCAGCTATTTGTCGTCCTTAAAGGAGATGCTGCTAGCTAGCTAGCAACAGCTAGCCAACCTCTACCGAATTGAACTTCAACTACCCGGTCAACATTCCGCTCGCTCCACAGGTAGTATCACATTTTCATTTCACTTCATTACAGTACAACGGTTTGATTTGTTTGATCGTAGGTAGCCAGCTACATAGCCGTCTTTGTATCTAAGACAATTGTGTAGTCTAGAGCGATTTTCTAGGTTAGCTGGCCAGCTATTGTCGTTCTTTTAACGTAGCTAGCCAGCTAGCCCCCGAATAGCAGCACTGTAGAAACTATTACAGTACAACGGTTGGATTTGTTTGATCGTAGCTAGCTAGCTACATAGCCGTCTTTGTATCTAAGACAATTGTGTAGCCTAGAGCGATTTTCTAGGTTAGTTAGCCAGCTATTGTCGTTCTTTTAAGGTAACGTAACACAATCAACCTGCTAGCTAGCCAGCTAGCCCCCGAATAGCAGCACTGTAGAAACTATTACACTCGACGGAACGACTTGATTAGTGTAGTGTCAACATCGCAGCCAATACCAGCTAGCCTACAAAGTCATTTACTAGCAGTGTAGCATTTCAATCATTTCAGTCAAGAACTTTCTGAACATTCGAGACGTGTAGTCCACTTGTCATTCCAAACTCCTTTGCATTAGCGTAGTCTTCTGTAGCCTGTCAACTATGTGTCTATCTATCCCTGTTCTCCCTCTCTGCACAGACCATACAAACGCTCCACACCGCGTGGCCGCGGCCACCCTAATCTGGTGGTCCCAGAACCCACGTCCAGGTTTCCGGTAGCCTCTGGAACTGCCGATCTGCGGCCAACAAGGCAGAGTTCATCTCAGCCCTGCCTCCCTCCAGTCCTCGACTTCTTGGCACTGACGGAAACATGGATCACCACAGATAACACTGCTACTCCTACTGCTCTCTCTTCGTCCGCCCACGTGTTCACACCCCGAGAGCTTCTGGTCAGCGGGGTGGTGGCACTCCTCATCTCTCCCAAGTGGTCATTCTCTCTCTCTCCTTACCCATCTGTCTATCGCCTCCTTTGAATTCCATGCTGTCACAGTTACCAGCCCTTTCAAGCTTAACATCCTTATCATTTATCGGGTTCCCTCGGAGAGTTCATCAATGAGCTTGATGCCTTGATAAGCTCCTTTCCTGAGGACGGCTCACCTCACAGTCCTGGGCGACTTTAACCTCCCCACGTCTACCTTTGACTCATTCCTCTCTGCCTCCTTCTTTCCACTCCTCTCCTCTTTGACCTCACCCTCTCACCTTCCCCCTACTCACAAGGCAGGCAATACGCCGACCTCATCTTTACTAGATGCTGTTCTTCCACTAACCTCATTGCAACTCCCTCCAAGTCTCCGACCACTACCTTGTATCCTTTTCCCTCTCGCTCTCATCCAACACTTCCACACTGCCCCTACTGGATGGTATCGCGCCGTCCCAACCTTCGCTCTCTCTCCCCCGCTATCTCTCCTCTTCCATCCTATCATCTCTTCCTCTGCTCATACCTTCTCCAACCTATCTCCTGATTCTGCCTCCTCAACCCTCCTCTTCCCTTTCTGCATCCTTTGACTCCCTATGTCCCCTGGGGCTGATCCTCCCCTCCCGCTTTCGATGACTCATTGCGAGCTCACAGAACAGAGCACCGGGGGCAGCCAGATCAAATGGAGGAAAACTCGCCTCCCTACCTGGCATCCTTTCACTAATTTTCCTCCTCTGTCTCTGCTGCTAAAGCCACTTTCTACCACTCTAAATTCCAAGCATCTGCCTCAACCCTAGGAAGACCTTCTCCTCCCTCCTGATAGATGACTTCAAAGGTCGACGACATCCGATCCTCGCTTGTAAGTCAAACGAGGTTCTGCTCACACTTAACCTAGATGAAATCTCGTTGTGACGGCCGGCCGCCCAACAACCTGCCCGCTTGACCCTATCCCCTCCTCTTTCTCCAGACCATTTCCGGAGACCTTCTCCCTTACCTCACCTCGCTCATCAACTCATCCCTGACCGCTGGCATGTCCCTTCCGTCTTCATAGAGAGCGAGAGTTGCACCCCTTCAGAACTCGATTCCGATGTCAATTACAGACCAGTATCCCTTCTTTCTTTTCTCTCCAAAACTCTTGAACGTGCCGTCCTTGGCCAGCTCTCCCGCTATCTCTCTCAGAATGACCTTCTTGATCCAAATCAGTCAGGTTTCAAGACTAGTCATTCAACTGAGACTGCTCTTCTCTGTATCACGGAGGCGCTCCGCACTGCTAAAGCTAACTCTCTCTCCTCTGCTCTCATCCTTCTAGACCTATCGGCTGCCTTCGATACTGTGAACCATCAGATCCTCCTCTCCACCCTCTCCGAGTTGGGCATCTCCGGCGCGGCCCACGCTTGGATTGCGTCCTACCTGACAGGTCGCTCCTACCAGGTGGCGTGGCGAGAATCTGTCTCCTCGCCACGCGCTCACCACTGGTGTCCCCCAGGGCTCTGTTCTAGGCCCTCTCCTATTCTCGCTATACACCAAGTCACTTGGCTCTGTCATAACCTCACATGGTCTCTCCTATCATTGCTATGCAGACGACACACAATTAATCTTCTCCTTTCCCCCTTCTGATGACCAGGTGGCGAACATCTCTGCATGTCTGGCAGACATATCAGTGTGGATGACGGATCACCACCTCAAGCTGAACTAAGACGGAGCTGCTCTTCCTCCCGGGGAAGGACTGCCCGTTCCATGATCTCGCATCACGGGACAACTCCATTGTGTCCTCCTCCCAGAGCGCTAAGAACCTTGGCGTGATCCCGGACAACACCCTGTCGTCCTCAACCAACATCATGGCGGTGGCCCGTTCCTGTAGGTTCATGCTCTACAACATCCGGAGTGCGACCCTCACAGGAAACCTAATCCAGGCACTTGTCATCTCCCGTCTGGATTACTGCAACAGCTGTTGGCTGGGCTCCCTGCCTGTGCCATTAAACCCCTACAACTCATCCAGAACGCCGCAGCCCGTCTGGTGTTCAACCTTCCCAAGTTCTCTCACGTCACCCCGCTCCTCCGCTCTTCCAGTTGAAGCTCGTCTCCGCTACAAGACCATGGTGCTTGCCTACGGAGCTGTGAGGGGAACGGCACCGCAGTTCCAGGCTCTGATCAGGCCCTACACCCAAGCAAGGGCACTGCGTTCATCCACCTTCTGGCCTGCTCGCCCTCCCTACCACTGAGGAAGTACAGTTCCCCAGTCAAAACTGTTCGCTGTCTGGCCCCCAATGGTGGAACAAACTCCTCACGACGCCAGGACAGCGGAGTCAATCACCACCTTCCGGAGACACCTGAAACCCCACCTCTTCAAGGAATACCTAGGATAGGATACACCCCCTTAATGATTTAGATGCACTATTGTAAAGTGGCTGTTCCACTGGATGTCAGAAGGTGAATTCACCAATTTGTAAGTCGCTCTGGATAAGAGCGTCTGCTAAATGACTTAAATGTAATGTAAATGTAATAAAAGCTGCCCAACTATTGTTCTCGGGGACAGAGAGAAAGGGAGAAAAAGAGGGGGGAGGAGGAAAGAGAGTCAAAGACAGGGAGAGAGAGCGATAGCAGAGAGGGAAAGAATGGAGAGAGAGCGAGAGAAAAGTAACAAGTGTGAGTAGGTAAACACTACTCCTTTATGCTTCTCCACAGCAACCGAGATAACTCAGGGTTCCATTTAATTATATTTTCTGCAGCTCGGCCATTAGGCCAGAGAGAGGAGATAGGACCACAAACACACAGGCTACCTGCTCGTCTGGGAAAGCGTTTTTCATAAGGATTTTTTTTTAAAGTGTGTATCACCATACCCATCCAGTGGCAGGGGAAAACAGCATATGGTGTTGTGCCACGGGTGGGGGTAGGAGATTGGGTGGGAGGGTAGAAACAGTTAGCAATGTCAAAAGAGACAAACAGAGATTTAGAATGGCCTGAATCAGACGTCAACTAACCCTTAAGCCTGTGCATTCAGAAAGTATTCAGACTAATTGACTTTTACCCATATTTTGTTACGTTTACAGCCTTATTCTAAAAATCAGTCTGAAGAGTTTATAGTGTCAGAGCAAAAACCAAGCCATGAGGTCGAAGGAATTGTCCGTAAAGATCATAGACAGGATTGTTGTCATAAGTCTCCTGTGACAATCTGAAGGATCAGGTTACAGTGGGTCCGCTCTACAGCGTGCCCTCTCTCGTAGAGGGGCAGAGAGGGAAGTTTTATGGTCGGTCATAAAATACGCTGCCCCTATGCTCTGTAGTGTTCGAGATTAGAATGTAAACTGTGGAACACAGAGAGACACTTGGTCATCAAACGTTTGAATAATTAAACAATATTTATATTTTTGAGAAGGTGGGAGTGGTCCGTGGACACTTAAGGGACAGTCATGACGAGTGCGTTTCATTTGGTGATCTCATGAAGGACAGGAAACACACAACTGTGTCTCTTAAAGTGTACATTTCTCAGCTGTCAGGTTTACATCTAAATGTTGTGAAACGTATGTGATTAAACATGAAACTATTCGTGAAAAGATGTAATGTGATGTTAATCTTCGAAATGAGAAAATATGGGTTTTCATATAAAGTTAACCAAATCATTGGCCACGCCCACATGAGCATAGACATTACAGTCGGCGTCATGGACCGCCCCTTTTCTCAGAATTGTATAAAACCCACTCCTGATGAAATTTACAGTAGACCAGAAAACAAGGAGCTGACGCTACATGTTGAAATTGTTAAGAACTACAATTCTCTAAGTCACGGAGACAGACCATACAGCTGGAAATGACGTAAGTCTAATACGTGTATACCGACAACTGCGGAAGCATCTATTCTATGCAACAACCATCTGTACGCCTGACTTATCCATTACAACAGACACTATCCGGGAACCGCAGAGAAGGCGACAACTACGAAAGACATAGTGGCTTCTAGGGATGTTAACCAGAGACTCTCTGATGAACTGACTCTCCAGCAGACGGACCGGCGATTCCAACAGAGAAGACAACGACATACGGGCGTAAATATATACGTTGCAATTATTCTCGAATGAGCGGCTGTTCATGTGCAAAAGATTAGCATTTCAACTAATATAAACTGTGTGTAGTGAATCCATTTTGTCTCTCCTGCTCTTTTCCTGTCCCCACCCCTTTCCATTGTCTACCAAGCCATCATACCGGTTTAGCCCACTAGGGACTTATCAATGCATTGTGTTCGTAACCAATATCTACTGTTTGTTCGTTATGTATTTCTGTGATTATTTAGTTAGTTAGTAAATAAATAATTAAGACAATTTGTATATAGCTGATTCATCATTTAGGCTAGGGTTCATGCAGATATCCAATGTTCAGTAATGAGAATGATCAGTAATGAGAACTGACGAGGTAATAATGATACATTAATAGAAGAAGAATCGATAAGATATGAAAATATCTGAAGAGTCGATTCGGGAAGTAGAGACTATAAACATTTTCCCGTGGTGTCCCGACTTCCTAGTTAATTAAAGTTGACATGATTAGTTTAATCACGTAATAATACATCCACAGAGAATTGATTTGATAAAATAAGTCTTCACATTTAATGATAGTCACAGACACGACAATTGTATCGAGGTAGAGATCTGGGAAAGGGTACCGAAACATTTCTGCAGCATTGAAGGTCTCCAAGAACACAGTGGCCTCCATCATTTTTAAATGGAAGAAGTTTGGAACCACCAAGACTCTTCCTAGAGTTGGCCAATGGTCACTCTGATGGTCACTCTGATAGAGCATCACATCTGGTGGAAACCAGGCACAATCCCTATGGTAAAGCATGGTGGTGTCAGTTTCATGCTGTGGGGATGTTTTTCAGCAGCAGGGACTGGGAGACTAGTCAGGATCAAAGGAAAGATGAAGTACAGAGAGATCCTTGATGAAAACCTGCTCCAGAACACTCAGGACCTCAGACTGGGGAGAAGGTTCACCTTCCAACAGGACAATGACCCTATGCACACAGCCAAGACCACACAGGAGAGGCTTCGGGACATGTCTCCGAAGGTCCTTGAGTGGCCCAGCCAGAGCCCGGACTTGAACCCAATCAAACATCTCTGGAGAGACCTGAAAATAGTTGTGCTGCGACGCTCCCATTCAACCTGACAGCGCTTGAGAGGATCTTCAGAGAAGAATTGGAGAAACTCCCCAAATACAGGTGTGGCAAGCTTGTAGCTTCATACCCAAGAAGACTAGAGGCTGCAATTGCTGCCAAAGGTGCTTCAACAAACTACTGAGTAAAGGGTCTGAATACTTATGTAAATATAACATTTATGTTTTTTAATAAATTAGCAAACATTTCTAAAAAACTGTTTTTGCTTTGTTATTATGGGGTATTGTGTATAGATTGATGAGGGGGGGACAATTTAATCAATTTTTTAATAAGGCTGTAACGTAACAAAATGTGGAAAAGGTAAAGGGGTCTGAATACTTTCCAAATGCACTGTATAATCAAGTCTCACCTGGGTTTGATCATGGGCATCTCAAAGGTGATGTTCTCCACCAGCGTCGCGTTGAGCAGCCAGGGCTTCTGGGAAGCATAAGCCACAGAGCCTCTCTTCCTGCCAAGATAAACACAGTGTCAAGATCATCCAACATCTCACAACTTCCTGTCTTTCTCAATGACGCACAAAGATAAACACACTTCATGGCAGACTAGGTTCAAATGTAAAATGGTTTTTGGATTGCTTTCTGTGTTGTTCAATTACAATGGAAACCAGGATATTATCTTGGTTTTTTTGTAATACAGGCAGTTACTTTACTGTATTGACTAGATACTGTGTGTATTTTTCTATTGTGGATAACAGTGTATAAGAGTAAATACAGCATCTCCATAGCGACCATCTGGTGCGAGGCGTCATGTGTGCTTACTGGATATCCCCATCACCAGCTGCATCCTTGTCTGATGTGGGGCTGCAATGGCACACACATAGACACACCATTAGCACCAGTAATGTATACAGTCGGCAACACAAACCAAAACAAGGCGATCGTGGCCCTATATGTGCATGTCTATCATTAGATCTTAGTGTCTATAAACAAAACAAACTATTACTTCCTGTAATTTGAAGATTCTGACTCACTCTGAATATAGAAGACAGAGCCGCATACGTCATGGCTGGATTTAATGCGGTTGTATTTAGTCTGTTATTGCGTGTCTTTTCTTGGTGTCGTTATAATTGGTGTGACATATTAGTGAGATAAATACAAGATAGAGGAAAGGGATGGACACAGACACACTCTCTGAGTTCCCCTGTGGTCTGCCAGGGGTGACAGGAGCTCAGCTGCTTATCCTTGGCTGCTACTTGAGGGAGAAGGGGAGCGGGAAGAGTGAAAGGGATGATGAGAGGGAGAACTAGAATATTTTTGAAAGGAAAGGAAAGAGAGTTGGTTGATAAGCGTCCCAGGGTCTATCTAATGATCCTGATCACCACAGACATACAGGGCCAGTTGAGAGGCATGTCCCAGACAGGATGTCACAGGGCTCCAGTGATTAAACAGCGGATTAGATGAAGTGGAAACCAAGGGGGGAATTCTAACATCCACTTAAAGGTCCCAAACAGTAAATCTTGATTCCCATGTAAAATAGCCTTTTGAGTGACCAAAACATCACCCATATAATTTATTTTCCAGATGAAAATGCTTAGAATTGAAGAAAATTGTCCTTTTTTTTCATGTTTAACTATCAGCAAGGCTTAAAAGACAGGCTGAGAGGGCGGAGAGCTAATAGACTGAGTGGGCGGGGACAGTTGACTTTGACTGACAGTTCATTGACACAACTACGTCAAGAAACTCGGATGCAGCACTGCATTGAAATAACCTCAAGCATTTGCAGATACATAAAGAAACGAACAGCAAACAAACATTTAAATTGCATGCAACAGCCATCCCCGTCATACACTACCGGTCAAAAGTTTTAGAACACCTACTCATTCAAGTGTTTTCTTTCTTTTTTTTCCTTCTTTTTTTTGTGACTATTTTCTACATTGTAGAATAATAGTGAAGACATCAAAACTATGGAATCATGTAGTAACCAAAAAGTGTTAAACAAATCAATATATATTTTATATTTGAGATTCTTGACTTGATGACTAGAAAACTAGCCAGTAACTAGCAAACACCAGACATAGAAGAAAGGGGAAACCTATATGTATCTTTGCCATAGATTAAAAGGAAAAACCTGTAATTATATTTGTGGACACCCTGCAGTAGAATGTTGGCACCTGTAAACTGGCCAGCTAGCTATGTAAACCACACCCCTCTGCAAACACAATTTATGCGATGACGGATACTAGTCGGTACTTATTTAGTTAAGTAAGAAAATAAGATGTTACCGTTTGGTCATCTTTGATCTTGTGTCATCCAAATACTGTATCATTCAATTTCATGAAAAACATGATTCGGACTGTGCAGGACCAAAGTCAAATTGAGCATTTTACTTAAGTGGAAGTTAGGATTCACACCTAATTTGGGAGTAATAACTCAGACACACCGGTAGGAATGTCAAACAGAGTCCCCTGGCAGTCAATTTCTTTTGTGTTCACACAGAAAAGGCCTTGAAGTGCTCAGCCACTCAGCCTTGTTAAAATACTCCAAACCAGAAGGTGGCAGTAGCTTTGTTTGGCAATGCATGTCTGTGTGTGTTATAGTTCATGGTCTAGATTCCAGCTAGCTGCGCTAATGTTGCTATTTTGTAGAAAGCTCTTGTTGATACAAGCCAGATTGCCACAGCTAGATAACTCCTAGCAAGATGACAAATAAATAATTGAATTCACTCTCCATTACCCTATACTGCCAGTGTCCCTTGCTAAATGTTTAGCTTGCTAGAATTTCCGGTAGCTAGCACAACATATCTAGCTAGCTATCTATCTATGGACATTGAACTAACTGGGCAGCTATAATGTAAAGACTAGCTACAGTGGTTAGCTATCTTGAAGGAAGTATTTAATGTTTTGTACATTGCATCTGTGCACTTAGCTAGCTACCATCCCATAGCCTACATTGCATATGAAATGTGACTGGCTCATGATATTTAACCGTGGATGTACGGACAAAATGCCCTCTTAGTTCCTTTTTGTTGTCAAGTTGGTGGTTTGTGCTCTCCGATTGGCTCAAAGTCAAGTTGTTGGCCACTGACGAGCTTCACAATTCTACAAGTAGAAACAGCAGGATCGTCGCTACCGGTTCGACACGCAGTAGGTACAGCTTTTGTTCTAGCAAGAGAAGGAACGGCCTCCCACTGTGATAAGTACCTATCGGCAGTCTATCGGCATTAAGATTATCGGTGCGTTTCACGTTTAAGGTGTAGCAGCGAGGGAACTTGTGTCTAATAACACTAAGTGAAGCAGACTTCTGCTGAGGTCTTAGGTGGGACACTCAGCTCAGATGGTGTAGTCTACTGTCAACAGTGTTGACCAGGGGTCGGCAACAGCCGTTTCATTTAGGAAATCTGTTCCTAAGTATTCCCACAAATAAAAAAAGAGAAATGATGTGATCATTTCTCAACATAATCAAGGTATGAAATGATTGTTCTCTATTTTTGGGCTCAGTTGTGGTCAATTAGCGGTGTACAAATTATTATAATTATGTCGTGGCCCCCAGTCCCCCACCACCGTAAAAAATCAGCCCGCTGCTGAATCTAGTTGCCTTCCCATGGTGTAGACTGAATCATTATTCAACATTATGAAAATATATATGAATGATGCATGAGCTGTAAAATGACTATGGCCAAAAACATGTCATTCAAACACACAATGATAATAAATGACACAACTTCACTTATTGATTAAGTCTCCCAGTCACTGCACAACAAAGTAAATACAAGAAGACGCAGAAATGGTGTTAGCGTATGGCTGTATACTGTAGAGCAGTATGCTTCAAAATGAAGAAGTATAAGAAATAGTATCCCCTGGGATACGCACTGATTTGTGTCTTGAACTACTATTCGCTACTGTCCTCACAGCCTCAGGTGGACACCAATTCTATTTATATGGCACTACCTCATACACGTCCCCCTCAAATACTAACAGTACTCTGGGATGCAACAGAGAAGACACAGGTCAGCAGCTATAACCTTGTCGGTCTGTCTGGGAGAAAAACATGTCTTTATCCCTCTATTCCATTACTCTGATAGCCCCGGCCTGCTGAGGGATTACTACTGTTTCCAGGATTCTGTCAGCAGGTGCACACACACCTGTGGTATTCCTCGTATTTGTTTTCTCTCTGCATTGTCGGGAAGGGCCTGTATCTACGCAGTTCACTGTCAGTTTACACCTGTTTTTTACGATGCATGTGACCAATGCAATTCGATTTGATTTGACACACATACAGACAAACAGGCTTGCATGCACATAAGTACCACAAAAGCCACACACACAAACACACACCGTAGCATATTATAAAGCTTCATGTTTTATTACGGAAAGTAGCGGAGCAGGACAGAGAATGGGATTACCCAAAGACAACAGCCATGTGTGTCTTTTTGTTGTTGTTGTGTGTGTGTGTGTGTGTGTGTGTGTGTGTGTGTGTGTGTGTGTGTGCAGGATTGTGTGTGTGTGTGTATTGCTCCCTGTTTGGATCATGCTGGGGTGACATCATTGACAGATGGAAAGTTGAGCTGTGTTGACAGTGATGTAGAGCATATTAAATTGTGCCCTGCTATGTGAGAAAGATTGTTGCCGGAGACATAAACACACAGATCCGTGTATGTCCTACCAAGACGTCCTCTGTATCTCTACTGTCGATGTGCCTCTTACATCAGTGACCCCTGTTCATATTGTGTTACCTGGAGTATCCTACAGCTATAGAAATGTTCTTACAAGCCAATACATGTACATATCTCTCGTCTCCTTCAGACACATACCTCTCATCGCCTTCAGAGTCCAGGTTGGGCAAACTACAGAGAAAATAAAAAGAGTTGAGAAAACAGAGGTCACGTCAATGTAAAAAGGTAGAATATTATTTAGGGCAATATTTCTTAAACTATGAAACACTCATGTAGTTACAGTAGTACTAAACGCCCTTTAAAAAAATGCATCTTAATATTTGACCCAACCTCTGTTGCCACTAGTACTCCCTTTCACTGTGGCAGCAGTTTGGGTACTCCTGGCTCAGATTGAACTTCCCCAGGCCAGTAGGCACTGCTGTTGTATTTTTAGCCTTGACTAGTTGACATGTTTCCCAGAGTTCCTGGGTCGGTGTTTCTGATGGAGTGAGTTTACAGACAGAAAGGTGAGAGCTGCAGATGTAGGATCAGATTACCCACCCTCAATTCCTCACCTTAACCATTAGGAGGATATGGAAAACATCTGACTCTGTGCCAGTATCTTGGGGCATATTTTACATACACTGTGTTTTCACACTACCAAGCATGTAAAATGGCCACGGCTCAAGGAGACATGACCTGGGAACACAGCTGTCAACAAACATTCCCGGAAGACTGATATTTAAGAATCTGACGATGTGCCACACACACTCACGCACACGCGCACACACAGTCTTAGAAAGTAAAAAAAGAAAAAAGAAGTGAGTTTGTATGTTGAGAAGGTGTTAGGCCTGTGGAGGAAAAAGGTCTTTGTGACTGCAGGACAAATAACACACGGCAGAACAACTTTCACGTTAGGCCAACTAATAGTGTACTGAAAGTAACTCCAGCTGTATTGTATGTCAGTCAATGTTAAAAACTTGCTTAGACTAAAGATTACTGTAGAAGAAAGGGTTTGATTTTTTTAAAGTCTCAAAATCCACAGTGTTTTCAACAGTTTGACAGAAAATAGACCCAGTCACTGGAGAGGCTAACGATGTCCCAGCTATCAGAGTGAGAGCTAATGTGCCATGTAAGAGGCTCTACTTATCCTGTCCTATTGTGCTTCCCTCACAAACCGGGATCACCAAACTCTTAGAGCTGATGACAACCAGCTTTCATCTCTTACGGAGACTCCTTCATCGTTAAGGATAATTATACCCTTCATGTCAAGACCTGCAGATAAGAGATTTTTAAAACCACAATCCTGAGGCCAAACGTATTTAAGTGACCATTGAACAGCAGGCAATATTCCAGATGGATTGTGATGTCATTCTGCAAGCGCATCAGTACGTATAGAGAACATTGATCCTAATGGGAAATATTGTTATCACCCAGCCAAGGGCGTACAGCACCTAATCACAACTAAAAGATCAAAGGAACAGATACTTAGCTAGGAAGAACCTAATGTCTTTCCTGGTGGCCACTCCTGATAATAGTGAAAACGAGACAATGATAATGAATCTTGGCGTGAGGAGACGCCACTTTCTCAGCCCAAATGAAAGTCTCTTTCGCCCGGCTCTTTAACTCACACAAACACCCAGAAACCTGGGAGGAAAACAAACCTCTACCCATTTCGCCAATGCTGCAGGCTTGACAACTAATCTAAGATTAGACATATCTGATGAAAAACTGGACATGCACTGAACAACAGTCAATATCAGCCGGTTTACACCATTTTAGTCAACTTTTCTATTCCATTCTGGGAACCCAGAACTCATCTTGCGAACTGTTACGAGAGATTACTAGAAGTCATCATCCCAACCTCTCGGAATATGTGCGGTGTCCTAGTTGGAACACGAGGGGACCCCTCTACGGGGGTTCACGGGGATTACTACACAGGGGTGAGGGTAAGGTCGGGGGGAGGGGATGTGGCATGGCGTAAAGTCAGTGATGACAGTAGGGAGAAGTGCTGCCAGGTCAAACCCAACAAACACACTACTGACAGAGTCCTTGTTGGAGACTAATCAACGCATTATCATAAACACCCCTTTGTTGGTGCCAGTTAAAGGAAACACCTGTCAAAACAATTAATTGGAGATAACATAGGAGGTGTCGTAAGATCACAACGACAGAGTCTTAGCTACTGTTTTGATTTAAATGGGTGTAATGGATGGGACCATACTCGCAAACTTTTGCTTACACCGAGGATTAGATCTGTGGTCTAAAAGGGCTAGCTGCTAGCTTTTCTCATAGGCCAACCTGGCACAATTAGCCACTATGCTGAGTACAACCAGCTGAGCACATAATTATATCTGATAAAAAAATTACGAATCAACTTATCGGAGACATCACACTGTAGAGCCACCATCCAATCGCATTTGTTAAACAGATCAACTTGGTTACCAGTTGGAGGTTCTAAAACCTCAAGGTTTAATTTGTTACCCTTGACTTGGTCTAAAAAGTGGTGTGCCAATATATTGGCACCGTTTCACATACAACCATGTGATTTTACGAATAAATATTTATATTTGTAACTATAGTGTAAAAAAAGTTGATAGTGGTCTTGTCAAATAGCTGTATTGTATAACAGTTACTATCACTGACTATTGGTGTAGTCCATTAAGGCATTTAGGCCGAAGTTTGAGGGCTATGACGGCAGTGAGTTTGAAGCCTTCTTGCCGCAAGTTGTTTTTTTAAAGAAGGAAAAAAAAGAAGGAAATAAAACTTTACTGCCTAGGCACCTTGTCCTTAAGTTTTAATTCAATTTTTAAACACCTGAAACAGCTTTTTCATGCAATCGAGAGCCATAATCATTATGCTTAATTCTATGACAAAAATCTGTATATCTTTCTGCATATCTAAGCATATCTTTTGAGCTGTCTGTATTATCCTGACTGGTGGTTCTTTGTTTGTTAAATAATAATGTGCAAAAATAATGAAGGACATTTTTGTATGCAGTGTACAAACATGACATGATGAACATGAATGACATTTACTCTCAAGGGTGGCCAAAATATCTATCTGAAGAGGCCTCCTGAAAATGTGTTTAATAACAAAGGTTATGCTGTGCTATCGCAAATTACGGTGACTTTGATGAGGGTCCTGTGTGGCTCAGTCGGTAGAGCATGGCGCTTGCAACGCCAAGCGTGACTTTGATGATGACAATCGATTCCGGTAACCCATATGTAAAAGTAGTGGCCCCAGCCGACTTGTAAGTCGCTTTGGATAAAAGCGTCTGCTAAATGGGATATTATTATTATTATTATTATTATGATGACAACAATGTGTTAGGGTTTTCCTCTGGTGAAGGAGAAGCGGACCAAAATGCGGCGTGTTGATTACGATTCATGTTTAATGAAAAACACACTAAACACAAACACTACAAAACAATAAACATAACGAAAACCGAAACAGCCTATATTTGTGTAAACTAACACAGAACAAGGACATAGGACACTAAGGACAATCACCCACGAAACACTCAAAGAATATGGCTGCCTAAATATGGTTCCCAATCAGACAACGATAAACACCTGCCTCTGATTGAGAACCACTCCAGACAGCCATAGACTATGCTAGATACCCCCACTAAGCCACAAACCCAATACCTAACAAAACCCCAAGACAAAACACACCACAATAAACCCATGTCACACCCTGGCCTAACCAAAATAATAAAGAAAACACAAAATACTCAGACCAGGGCGTGACACAATGATGCTGCTGATTAAAAACATTACACATGATGATAATGATGACGATGATGATGACGGCGACAAGGATGATGATGATGACTATGCTGGAAAACAACATCCCACAAAAAACATCTGGCCCAACAGTTCAAAGTCAAACTGTCCACAGGAAGCTCAGGACATTAGCCAACCCCTGATCCCCACCAGAGTAACGTCCCACTCTAAACATCACATTAAATCCTTCATGAGGGCTCAGCCTAAATAGCCTTTGTCTAACTCTGTTTATATGATAAGTGTGTGGGATGGCGCCAGCCGCCAGGGTGTAGGATGGGCTCCAGTATCTGAGGACGTGCCAGCTTGTCCCTGGCATGAGGACCAGAGATGGTGTGTTTGGCTGGCAGGGGGACAATCTAACAAGGTATCTGATCTTTATGAAGAGACAGAGAAGTCTGACCATGGACAGGTGGCCAGTCACAAATCCAAAGCCTGAGTACAAACTCAATGTAGATACTTACACATTAACACCAAGGCTGAAGACCTTATCTATCCTTTCATTCAATTTATCCCCTGTGCCATCTCTCTGGCCCACTTGGAACTCTATGTCATCCCCTTAATTCTCCGCCTTAGTCTCCCTCCTTCCCTGCCAACACTGTGGCTTTTTTAATCTTTCCTTAGATGGGAGGATCTGAGCAGAGACGGGCAGTATTTCGGTTGAATGTATTTTAAATTTCGTACTTCAATTACTTTTGAGTATTTGACATTTGCATTTCACCAGCCTGAACTACAATCCAATGCATTTTGGAACAAGATACTTTCGAGACCTCTAATTTGTATTTTCATTCTTTATAGCGGTTCATTTTGTGGCCCCCTTTCATCCTGCATTGGTATCAGAAGTCTGATGGCACTATGGTGTGATAAGAGGGTCTGCTAAAGGACCAAAATGTACAGTTGAGGTTGGAGTCATTAAAACGTGTTTTTCAACCACTCAACAAATTTCTTGTTAACAAACTATAGTTTTGGCAAATCGGTTAGGACATCTACTAAATGTCAGGAATTGTGAAAAGCTGAGTTTAAATGTATTTGGCTGTGTACGTAAACTTCAGACTTCAAATGTAAATGTAAAAATGAACACTTGCAAAGCACGCTGGGTATTTTTACTAATGAGCTCCGCCCCTGAAACAAGGCCAATAATAATATCCAGTGTGAGTGGCAGACATTTTTATCTAGAGCAACTAAAAGTCACACGATATAACAGAATAGATTAACCGGAATGAGATTTACTCTCACGGTGGCCAAAAATAACTATCTGAAAGCCTCGCCCCTACTAGGCCACACCTACAGTCTTCTGATCTGACCCGGTGGATTATCGCCCCATAACCAAGAATCAACAACCCAATTTAACACAGCAATGAGCTGTTTGTGATCCAACTGGCTGGATCAAATACCCAATGTGTGTTCTGTCCAATAATTGAGTTGTTTTTAACCCAGCATTTTTTTTGAGTGCAGTGCATTCAACTAAGGTAGATAAACAACCACACATTACAGTCATAGCAAGTCAAGAAAAATGTGTTAACGTTACTGAAAATGGCGCCGACAGATAGGGCAGCTCTGCTCCTCGGTCCTAAGCAACTGTCGTGACGTGACTCTCATTAACGTGATGACTGTTATTTATTGAATAATTACTCACTATGTTTAATTGTTACTGTATTAAATTAATCATGTAACAATTAACTCATTGGTGATTTGGGGCACCACGGGTTAACCTCTTGATACTACCCATCCCGGATCCGGGATCGTGAATACAGCCTCAGGCTCATTAGCATAACGCAACGTTAACGATTTCGATTTCCTGCTCTCAAGCTTAGCCTTTTCTTAACAACACTGTCATCTCAGATTTTCAAAATATGCTTTTGAACCATAGCAAATCAAGCATTTGTGTAAGAGTATTGCAAGCTAGCTTAGCATTTGGCGTAGCATTTAGCACGCAACATTTTCACAAAAACCAGATAACCAAATAAATAAAATCATTTACCTTTGAAGAACTTCGGATGTTTTCAATGAGGAGACTCTCAGTTACATAGCAAATGTTCAGTTTTTCCTGAAAGAATCTTTGTGTAGGAGAAATTGCTCCGTTTTGTACATCACATTTGGCTACCGAAACTAACCGAAAATTCAGTCACCAAAACGTCAAACTTTTTCCGAATTAACTCCATAATATCGACCGAAACATGGCAAACGTTGTTTAGAATCAATCCTCAAGGTGTTTTTTCACATATCTCTTCATTGATATGCCGTTCGTGGAAGCCTGCTTTCGTCTCAGAATCCCATGGAAAAATACCAGCAGCTGAAAATGACGCACCAATTTCGACGGAGGTCACCTGGAAAATGTAGTCTCTTATGGTCAATCTTCCAATGATATGCCTACAAATACGTCACAATGCTGCAGACACCTTTGGGAAACGATAGATAGGGCAGGCTCATTCCTGTCGCATTCACAGCCATATAAGGAGACAATGGAAAACAGAGCCTCAAAAATCCTGCTCATTTCCTGGTTGCCGTTTCATCTTGGTTTTGCCTGTAGCTCCTGTTCTGGGGCACTCACAGACAATATCTTTGCAGTTCTGGACAATTCAGAGTGTTTTCTTTCCAAAGCTATCAATTATATGCATAGTCGAGCATCTTTTTGTGACAAAATATCTTGTTTAAAACGGGAACGTTTTTCATCCAAAAATGAAATAGCGCCCCCAGAGTTTCAAGAGGATAAGTTGTTTACCGAGTTACCGTCGTCTCCTGAATAAACTCAAGAATATATATAGATAAGTCACTAATTCCTCATTTCCTCATATCAGTCTCATTCTGAACGTTGCAGACGTCGTGAATCTGCACAAACACAAGTCTTTCTAATCATTCTGTACCACACAAATTGATTTACTAACAAACCAAATGATAACACAGGATACACACACACACACGGTATAGATTATTTATTATAAACTTAATACAGGGACAATAGGTCCCTAGCGGACGAACACAATATGACACTTGTTACACAAGATGGAGAGTTAGCGAGAGAGAAAGAGAAGCAACACATGGATACATTTGGGAACTACGCTCACAGTAGCCCTAATACCTTGCCCCGAACTGCCGCTCTTTTGGGTAAGAAGTAATGCATGTATTTACGTGTTGACGGTCTTTATCGGGTATCTCTGTTGGGCCCAGGCCTTCGTGGAAAGGGCTCCGCTTTGTGATAAGGGTTT
This sequence comes from Oncorhynchus masou masou, assembly GCF_036934945.1. Taxonomy (NCBI): domain Eukaryota; kingdom Metazoa; phylum Chordata; class Actinopteri; order Salmoniformes; family Salmonidae; genus Oncorhynchus; species Oncorhynchus masou. The sequence goes on from NC_088233.1 coordinate 47,227,497, forward strand.
GATTGGGCCTTCTTCTTCGGATGGCCTTCTCCTTCGTTCTCAGGTGTAAGTCTCTGATTGTCCACAAGAGGTCACAATGTCCTTCTTAGTTGTCTGTTTACCTGCACTCGTTCTGGAAGAGTGGTCTTCTGAGGGCGGCTAATCAGCCTTGTCGATGAACCCCAGAGTGGTGATGAGAGCATTGTAGGCGACAATGATTTGAAGACAATAACCGGATGGTCCTACATAAATTCACTTTCTTAAATACAGTACTTAGAGCAGCTACTCAACCGTAGCATTGATTGGTAGAGGCTCCGCTCCTTTGTCTTCTTCAACCTCGTATTGTGTTTCAGGGTCGTGACTAATGTAGACCAAGCTGCAGCTTGTGGTCCTTATGATAATTCTTAACTCAATATTTTATACCCTTGGGGAGAAAGGGGGCGTTTTTGCCACGCTGACATACTCTCTGGGTTCCCCGAGGCGTGGCTAGTTACGAGGCAAAGTATCATAATTATTATGATCTCATTAGAGAACTAAAATCACAATGCTGTCATCACAAAAAACATTCTCTTCATCCTTGATATTTTCTACACCACGTAAAGGATGTAAACCTGATACACACAAAAGCTCCTCAAGTGTAAAAGCTCCTCAAGTGACAATGTTTTCGTTATAACATCTTTATACATTTTTTTTAAAGTAATCAGAGAGGGGTCTGTAGACACTGATCCACTGTCCTGGTCTTTGGATCCTCACAGGAGAGTCTTTATTTGTTGCTTTTATGTCAAATATTTCTTTAGGTATGTAAAAAAAATGCATTGTTCGTTAATAACCTCTTGGATACTACCCATCCCGGATCCGGGAGCGTAATCATCGACTGACACTAATTAGCATAACGCAACGGACATAAATATTACTAGAAAATATTCATATTCATGAAAATCACAAGTGAAATATATTGAAACACAGCTTAGCCTTTTGTTAATCACCCTGTCATCTCAGATTTGTCAAAATATGCTTTACAGCCAAAGCAAGACAAGCATTTGTGTAAGTTTATCGATAGCCTAGCATAGCATTATGTCCAGCTAGCAGCAGGTAACTTGGTCACGAAAATCAGAAAAGGAATCAAATGAAATCGTTTACCTTTGATGAGCTTCGGATGTTTTCACTCACGAGACTCCCAGTTAGATAGCAAATGTTCCTTTTTACAAAAATATTATTTTTGTAGGCGAAATAGCTCCGTTTGTTCTTCACGTTTGACTGAGAAATCGACCAGAAATTGCAGTCACGAAAACGCCCCAAAATATTCCAAATTAGCTCCATAATATCAACAGAAACATGGCAAACGTTGTTTATAATCAATCCTCAAGGTGTTTTTCAAATATCTATTCGATAATATATCCACTGGGACAATTGGCTTTTCAGTAGGAGCGAAAGGAAAAATAGCTACCTCTGTATTTTACGTGAGAATCACTCTGAGAGCCATCTGGAGACCACTTACACAATGTAGCCGCTTACGGGTATTCTTCAACATAAATGCGCAAAACTAGGTCACAATGCTGTAGACACCTTGGGGAATACGTAGAAAAACGTAATCTGGTTGGTAGCCCATTCACTGCTCAATAGGGGCACATCGGAACGCAGAGCTTTCAAAACATGAGTCACTTCCGGATTGGATTTTTCTCAGGCTTTCGCCTGCAATATCAGTTCTGTTATACTCACAGACAATATTTTTACAGTTTTGGAAACTTTACAGTGTTTTCTATCCTAAGCTGTCAATTATATGCATATTCTAGCATCTTGTCCTGACAAAATATCCCGTTTACTTTGGGAACGTTATTTTTCCAAAAATGAAAATACTGCCCCCTAGTCACAACAGGTTTTAAGGCATTGTATGTAAGCACCTGTTTCTTCGGCGCATGTCACAAATAAAATTTTATGACACATCTTTGCAGTATTTTTTTTTTTTTAGATCTTACATTATTATCCCAGGACATTTTTTGTGTCATTACATACAGACGGAAATAACTTTTGGATATCAGAGCGGTAGTAACTCACCAGCCTTACGACTGGGAATACGACTTTCCTGCATTGGATCATTTGTACCCCCCAGGGCAATTGAACTGATTTCAGAGGCTGATCCAAAACACCACCGGAGGAGAAGAGGTATTCGGAGTGGACTTCTAATCCAACTCAGGAGACGCGCACACCATCCAACGCTTCCGAGTACATTACTCCCTAATGTTCAGTCTCTGGATAATAACGTAGCTCAGCTCATTGCTGTGTTAAGCTCTGATGTCTCTCCTTCCAGAGAGACATCAGGGATTGTAACATACTCTGTTTCACAGAAACATGGCTCTCTAGGAATATACTGTCTTTGTCCATTCAGCCAGCTGGGTTCTCAGTATATCGCGCAGACAGGAATAAAGAACTCTCTGGGAAAAAGAAAGGTGAGGATGTATGTTTCATGACTAACCACTCATGGTGTGATTGTGATAACATACAAACTCAAGTCCTTTTCTTCACCCAACCTAGAATACCAATAGAATTCTCTTTGGTTAAAGACACAGAAATGTATATTCCCCCTCAAGCCAATGCCACGACGGCCCTCAAAGAACTTCACTGGACTTTATGCAAACTGGATATCCACATATCCTGAGGCAACATTTATTGTAGCTGGGGATTTTAACAAAGCAAATTTGAGGAAAATGCTACCCAAGTTCTACCAACACATTGACTGTAGTACCCACGCTACTAAAACACTCGACCACTGCTACTCCAACTTCCGGGAAGCCTGCAAGGCCCTCACCCGCCCTCCCTTCGGCAAATCTGATCACGACTCTGTTTTGATCCTCCCTTCCCATGGGCAGAAACTCAAACAGGAAGTATCCGTGCTAAGGACTATGCAATTGGAATCCACACTTCAAGATTGTTTTGATCATGCAGACTGGGAAAGGTTCCCGGGTAGCCTTCGAGAATAACATCTGATGAATACACGGATACGATGACTGAGTTTATAAAGAAGCATATAGGAGATGTTGTATCCACTGTGACTATTAAAATCTACCCTAACCAAAAACCGTGGATAGAAGGCAGAGTTCGTGCAAAACTGAAACCACAAACCACCGCATTTAACCATGGCAAGGTGACTGGGAATATAGCAGAAATACAAACAGTGTAGGTATTCCCTCCGTAAGGCAATCAAACTGGCAAAATGTCAGTAGAGAGACAAAGTGGTGTCACAATTCAACGGCTCAGACACGAGGTATATCGCATGGTCTACAGACAATCACAAGCAACAAAGGGGAAACCAGTCACGTCGCGGACACAGACGTCTTGCTTCCGGACAAGCTAAAAACTTTTTTCGACCACTTTGAGGATAACAGTGCCACCGACGCGGCCCGCTACCAAGGACTGTGGGCTCTCCTTCTCTGTGGCCGACGTGAGTCAGACATTAAAACGTGTTAATCCTCGCAAGGCTGCCGACTCAGACGGCATCCCTAGCCGCATCCTCAGAGCACGCGCAGACAAGCTGGCTGGATTGTTTACGGGCATATTTAATCTCTTCCTATCCCAGTCTGCTGTCCCAACATGCTTCAAGATATCCACCATTGTTCCTGTACCCAAGAAAGCAAAGGTAATTGAACTAAATGACTATCGCCCCGAAGCACTCACTTCTGTCATCATGGAGTGCTTTGAGAGGCTAGATATGGATCATATCACCTCTACCTTACGTGACACCCTAGACCCACTTCAATTTGCTTACCACCCCAATAGATCCACAGACGATGCAGTCGCCTTCGCACTGCCTTATCCCATCTGGACAAGAGGAATACCTATGTAAGAATGCTGTTCATTGACTATAGCTCAGCATTCAACATCATAGTACCCTCCAAGCTCCTCATTAAGCTCGGGGCCCTGGGGCTGAACCCAACCCTATGCAACTGGGTCCTGGACTTCCTGACGGGTCGCCCCCAGGTAGGTGAAGATAGGAAACAACACCTCCACTTCGCTGATCCTCAACACAGGGGCCCCACAAGGGTGCGTGCTCAGCCCCCTCCTGTACTCCCTGTTCACCCATGAATGCGTGACCATGCACGCCTCCAACTCAATCATCAAGTTTGTAGATGACACAACAGTAGTAGGCCTGATTACCAACAATGACGAGACAGCCTACAGGGTGGAGTTGAGGGCCCTGGGAGTGTGGTGCCAGGAAAATAACCTCTCACTCAATGTCGACAAAACAAAGGAGCTGATTGTGAACTTCTCGAAAAACAGCAGAGGGAGCATGCCCATATCCATATCGACTGGACCGCAGTGGAGCAGGTGGAAAGCTTCAACTTCCTTGGCATACACATCACTGGCGATCTGAAAGGGCTCTCCAGAGGGTGGTGCGGTCTTCAAAACATATTACCGGGGGGGGGGGAACTACGTGCCCTCCAGGACACCTATAGCACCCAATGTCACAGGACAACAATCACCCAAGCCACTGTTTGTCCACCCCGCTATCATCCAGAAGGCGAGGTCAGTACAGGTGCATCAGGTGCATGGGACCGAGAGACTGAAAAACAGCTTCTTTCTCAAGGCCATCAGACTGTAAATAGCCATCACTAGGTGGCTTCCACCCAGTTACGTAACCCTGCACCTTATAGGCTGCTGCCCTATATACATAGCCTTGAAATCACTGCCCACTTTAATAATGGAACACTAGTCACTTTAATAATGTTTACATATTTTTGCTTTACTCATCTCATATGTATATACTGTATTCTATTCTACCACATTTTAGTCTATGCCAATCCAACCTTGCTCATCCTAATATTGATATATTCCTTAATTCCATTCTGTTACTTTTAGGTTGTGTGTTTTGTTGTGAATTGTTAGTAATTACTGCACTGTTGAAGCTAGAAACACAAGTATTTAACTACGCAATAACATCTGCTCAACATGTGTATTTGATTTGAACATGAAATGTATTTTTTTATTTCGAAACAACAAAATACCTCAATATACCTGTATCTTATGTAAATACAATATTTAGCTAAATTATTTTGTATTTTAGTTTGATACGTTGGTCTTCAGAGTATCTCAGTCAGGCTTGTGGGACCACATACAAATGACTGAGCAAGCATCACTCCATAAATTCCTGACTCACACATATCCCTACTCCTTGGGTGAGCAACACAGATCGAGAGAGAGAGCGTAGTTTCCATGACTTACTTCAATTTCTCTTAAAGCTACACCGCATTTGACATGAGGACAATTTGTGACAAAAGCTCTTTAAGCGGTCAGTAAATCAGCGAAATCCTATTAGTTGGATGACTTGGAGGAGGGAGAAGTAGTAGAGTCAGGCAGTGGTATATTGATGTTAATTAAATGGCCCTGAGAGCTGCAGTATTTATCTCCCCATCCCAAACACATAAAACAAACACATTCTCTTCCCCAGACAGACTCATTACAAGAGAATCGGTGCTGTAGAGCATTTTATATAGCTGAGAGAGGTAAACAGCCAGTCTTCTGTTGACTGCAGCTATCTGGCTCTCTGTGGAGTCAACACACCTTTCACCTCTAATCTTTGACCTTTAGAATGTACATCATCCAAGCTCATCACACAAACCTATACTGTAGTTCAATAGTCCTTTTCTTTGATTTGGATGAGAAAGATGCTTGAGAAACGGTTTAGTATGTTCATCCTACTAGTACATAGTTGTCTGTCTGTCAGTCCGTCCATCTATCTGTGACGTCTGCGGTGTGAGTAGTAATTTCATTCAGCCTTACCTGTTCCAGGTGACAGTCCCAGAGACTCTCTGCATCTCTCCCAGAGCAGCCAGCAGCAGGGACGACTTCCCACAACCCACCTGGCCCACGATCATAGTCAGCTGACCTGAGAGAGACACACACACAGAGAAGACATGAGTGGAAAATAGAGTGATTAGAGAGAAAGATAGATAGAGAGAGATGGAGGGACAGGAGGAAGGAGTAGTAGTGGTTCCTCGAGTGGTTCCTCTAGTGGTTCCTCTGATAGCGTATGAATACCATGGTATTTAACCTTCCTCCAGGATCAGAGCCTTACCGAAGGGAACCTTGATGTCTACGTTAGACAGGGTGGGAGGTCCGTCTGTCCAGGTGAAATATCCGCTGGTTATCTGGAGATTTAAAAAAATGAGAGAAAAAACATTACACTCCGATCAAATCAAATGTCAAACACTGAATGTCAAGCAGTCAGACCAGGATGAGACTGAACAACAGATTGAACGTCTATCTAGTCCTGCTACCTCCCACTCACCCTGAAGCAGAGATCTTGGTCCCTCTCCTGGGGGGGCGGGTCGCCTCCCTTCTGGCTGTAGTTATTCCAGCAGTCTTCCCTGGGGGGCCTCTTCCTGTTCACCACCTTCAGGGGCTGGGAGGGGCGCAGGGAGGGAACAGGCCATGGCTTAGGCTTTTTAAAGGACAACTATGGACACCACAGAGAGTAGTGGTGGAGGTGGTGGGTGGTGAGTGTAAGTGAGGTGGAGGAAGGAGGATAGAACATACAGAGTGAAGAGAAACAGTTAATAATTAATTGAAGTGCACTCTGCCTGTGAGTGAGTGGTTGAGTGTGTAAGAATTGCCGGGGGCAGGAAAGTCTCTTTGTGGGAGCGCTGTGTACTTGCGTGTGTGTATGTGTGTTTGTGTATGCATTTGTGTGTGTGTGTGTGTGGATACGTTGGAATGTGTTCATGTGTGTGTGTGGTCCCGACTCACCACAGCCTGGTACTTGCTGTTGTGGTTGCTGGGGCCAGCGGGCATGGTAGCGTTGGGCTCCTGCTCGTCTCCAATCTCATCACTACTGAAGAACTCACTCAGCTTCTGGGCACTGAAGAGAGGACAGGGGATGCCACAGATCCATTTCACATTTTCACATTCCAGAGTGGGTTACATTGAAGATGGGATAGGGAACAACACATTTAAAATCCACAGGTAACTATCCTGGTAGAATCACCTGATCAAAGAATGTTAAAAATGGAGAAGTGAAAAGGTTTCATTTCCTAAAGCAAGTCTCCAGACTATCTGAATGAATCAAGTAAAGAGCTATTACGTTTTTTTATGTTCCTTCAGCTACCCGCTTCAGTACATCTGGAATAAACTAAGCCATAATGATTAGTATAAGCTTGGAATACAATACAGGCCCTGCTGTACATCTACCAGTAAATGAGGTTCAGTCAGCTGTGACATACTCCTACACTCCAGGCTATTCAACGAGCCACACACCGCATCATTCATTTGGAGAGTTCTTATTGGACCATACAATTTTGTGGAATATGACTCAGTAAGCTGAAGCTGAGGCTTGGGGTCTTTGCCAATTTTCCGGGCCTTCTTTTCACACCGCTGATATACAGGTCCTGGATGGCAGGGAGCTCGGCCCCAGCGATGTACTGGCTTGTCTGCACAACACTCTGTAGCACCATGTGAGATACAGCATCACATCCAACCTGTTGTCACCATAGAGATGAATAACGATAGGATGTCTATGGCTGTGACTCAGTGCAAGTCATTGCGTGTCATTGAGTAAGGAACTAGCGGTTCCTTACTAGCGGATAGCAATTTCTCCGTCACTGGTTCGACAGCATTAGGATACACGTACAGCCTCCATTTACCAGAGATCAGCTCGACCCCATTGATTTTCTCGAGACTTCCATTCATCCTCTCAGGATGCAAAGCAAACCCCCGACTCAATCCCCCCACTCTGTATGATGCCTCTCCTTGACAAGACAACACTATACATGATGTAGAGCCCTACTACTTCGACTAGGCCAAGATACCATATCTAAAACACTTACATGTAGATGATGGTAAACACATGTGAAAGCAGTGGCTAGAATGACAAGATGGGTGATTGCTTCCCGGTGAACACAAGACGTTGAAAGATAACTATATATGCATTTTCAATGTCTTTTTGCTCATAGGGTTGTGTGAATGACAGTACAGCACTCTGCATCGTTCATATTGTAAATAATAATTTGTTGTTAACTGACTTTCCTAGATAAAGGTTCAAATTAAAAAATTAAACACGCCTACTCTCGGTACAGAGCGGAATACAGCATGTACTGTATACATTCAGAAAGTATTCAAACCCCCCATATTTTGTTACGTTATAGCCTTATTCTAAAATGGATTAAATAAAAAAATCCTCAATCTACCCACAAAATCCCGTAATGACAAAGCGAAAACTGTTTTTTAGAAATTATAGCAAATTTCGAAAAAATACAAAACAGAAATAACATATTTACATAAGTATTCAGACCCTTTGCTATGAGACTCGAAATTGAGCTCAGGTGCATCCTGTTTCCATTGATCATCCTTGAGATGTTTCTACAACGTGATTGGAGTCCACCTGTGGTACATTCAATTGATTGGACATGACTTGGAAAGGGACACACCTGTCTATATAAGGTCCCACAGTTGACAGTGCATGTCAGAGCAAAAACCAAACCACGAGGTCGAAAGAATTGCCCATAGAGCTCTGAGACAGGATTGTGTCGTGGCACAGATCTGGGGAAGGCTACCAAAACATTTCTGCAGCATTGAAGGTCCCCAAGAAAGCAGTGGCCTCCATCATTATTCAATGGAATAAGTTTGGAACCACCAAGTGTCTTCCTAGAGCTGGTCACCAGGCCAAACTGAGAAATCGGGGGAGAAGGGCCTTGGTCAGGGAGGTGACCAAGAACCTGATGGTCACTCTGACTGAGCTCCAGAGTTCCTCTGTGGAGATGGGAGAACCTTCCAGACGGACAACCATCTCTGCAGCACTCCACCAACCAGGCCTTTATGGTAGAGTGGGCAGACGGAAGTCACTCCCCAGTAAAAGGCACATGACAGCCCGTTTGGAGTTTGCCAAAAGGCACCTAAAGGACTCAGACCATGAGAAACAAGATTCTCTGGTCTGATGAAACCAAGATTAAATTCTTTGGCCTGGATGCCAACCGTCACGTCTGGAGGAAACCTGGCACCATCCCTATTGTGAAGCATGGTGGTGGCTGCATCATGCTGTGGGGATGTTTTTCAGCTGCAGGGACTGGGAGAGTAGTCAGGCTCGAGGGAAAGATGAACGGAGCAAAGTACAGGACCTCAGACTGGGGCAAAGGTTCACGTCCAACAGGACAACGACCCTAAGCACACATTCAAGACCACGCAGGAGCGGCTTCGGAACAAGTCTCCGAATGTCCTTGAGTGGCCCAGCCAGAGCCTAGACTTGACCCGATTGAACATCTCTGGAGAGACGCTCCCCATCCAACCTGACAGAGCTTGAGAGCATCTGCATAGAAGAATGGGAGAACCTCCCCAAATACAGGTGTGCCAGCTTGTAGCGTCATACCAAAGAAGACTTGAGGCTGTAATCGCTGCCAAAGGTGAATCAACAAAGTACTGAGTAAAGGACCCAAATACTTATGTAAATGTGATATTTCATTTTCTTTAAATATATATACACACACACACACACACACACACACACACACACACAATTTTATAACAAATGATTCTTGCTTTGTAAAAAAAAAACTATTTTTGCTTTGTCATTATGGGGTGGTGTGTAGATTAGAAGAAGGCTGTAACTGTCACGCCTTGGTCTTAGTATTTTGTGTTTTTAGTTAATTAGTTGGTCAGGCCAGGGTGTGACATGGGTTTATGTTATTGTGTTGTCGTATTGTTTTTTTTGTAGGCTTTGGGATTGTGGTTGATTAGGGGTGTGTTTAGTTTAGGTTTGGCTGCCTGAGGCGGTTCTCAATCAGAGTCAGGTGATTCTTGTTGTCTCTGATGGGGAACCGTATTTAGGTAGCCTGGGTTTCACTGTGTATTTCGTGGGTGATTGTTCCTGTCTCTGTGTAGTGTTCACCAGATAGGCTGTAATAGGTTTCACGTTCCGTTTGTCGTTTTTTTTGTATTTATAAGTTATTTCATGTACCGCGATTCATTCATTAAAAAACATGAGTAACCAACACGCTGCATTTCGGTCCGGCTCTCTTTCGACAAACGAAGAACGTCGTTACACAATCACCCACCACACACGGACCGAGCAGCGTGTTAACAGGCAGGAGCCACAGGAGAGGCAACAGAAGCAGCTTCAGTGGGAGAGGCTGCACCACTTGGAGAATTGGACATGGGAGGAAGAACTGGACGGAAAAGGACCCTGGGCTCAGCCTGGTGAATATCGCCGCCCCAAGGAGGAACTAGAGGCGGCTAAAGCGGAGAGGCGCTGGTATGAGGAGGCAGCACGGCGACGTGGATGGAAGCCCGGGAATCAGCCCCCAAAATTTCTTGGGGGGGGGGCTTTCAGGGAGTATGGCTATGCCAGGTAGGAGACCTGCGCAAACTCCCTGTGCTTACCGGGGGGCTAGAGAGACCGGGCAGGCACCGTGTTATGCAGTGGTGCGCACGGTGTCCCCAGTGCGGGTGCATAGCCCGGTGCGGTATATTTCAGCTCCGTGTATCGGCCGGGCTAGATTGAGCGTCGAGCCAAATGCCATGAAGCCGGCTCTACGCATCTGGTCCCCAGTGCGTCTCCTTGGGCCGGCTTACATGGCACCAGCCTTGCGCTCGGTGTCTCCGGTTCGCCTACATAGCCCAGTGCGGGCTATTCCACCTCGCCGCACTGGCAGGGCGACCGAGAGTATTCAACCGGGTAAGGTTGGGCAGGCTCGGTGCTCAAGAGCTCCAGTGCGCCTGCATGGTCCGGTCTATCCAGTACCACCTCCACACCCCAGCCCTCCGGTAGCAGCTCCCCGCACCAGGCTTCATGTGCGTGTCTTCGGCCCAATACCACCAGTGCCAGCACCACACATCAGGCCTACAGTGCGCCTCGCCTCTCCTGCGCTGTCGGAGCCTTTCTTCTCTCCTGCGCTGTCGGAGTCTCCCGCCTGTTCAGCGCTTCTAGAGCCTTCCTCCTCTACAGCGCTGCTGGAGTCTCCTGTCTGTTCAGCGCTATCAGAGCCTTTCTCCTCTCCAGCGCTGCCGGAGCCTCCTGCCTGTTCGGAGCAGCCTGAGCTGCCAGTCTGCATGGAGCAGCCAGAGCTGCCAGTCTGCATGGAGCAGCCAGAGCTGCCAGTCTGCATGGAGCAGCTAGAGCTGCCAGTCTGCATGGAGCAGCTAGAGCTGCCAGTCTGCATGGAGCTGCCAGTCTGCAAGGAGCTGCCAGTCTGCATGGAGCTGCCAGTCTGCAAGGAGCTGCCAGTCTGCAAGGAGCTGCCAGTCTGCAAGGAGCTGCCAGTCTGCATGGAGCAGCCAGAGCTGCCAGTCTGCATGGAGCAGCTAGAGCTGCCAGTCTGCATGGAGCAGCCAGTCTGCAAGGAGCTGCCAGTCTGCAAGGAGCTGCCAGTCTGCATGAAGTTGCCAGTCTGCATGGAGCTGCCAGTCTGCATGGAGCTGCCAGTCTGCAAGGAGCTGCCAGTCTGCAAGGAGCTGCCAAAGCTGTTAGTCTGCATGGAACAGTCAGACCTGTCAGTCTGCAAGAAGCCGCCAGCGCTGTCAATCTGCATGGAGCAGCCAGAGCCGCCAGTCAGCATGGAGCAGCCAGAGCCGTCAGTCAGCATAAAGCAGCCAGAGCCGTCAGTCTGCCAGGATACGCCAGTCAACCAGACTCTTCCAGATCCGCCAGTCAGCCAGACTCTTCCAGATCTGCCAGTCAGCCAGTCTCTTCCAGATCTGCCAGTCAGCCAGACTCTTCCAGATCTGCCAGTCACCCAGACTCTTCCAGATCTGCCAGTCAGCCAGACTCTTCCAGATCTGCCAGTCAGCCAGACTCTTCCAGATCTGCCAGTCAGCCAGACTCTTCCAGATCCGCCAGTCAGCCAGGATCTGCCAGAACTGCCAGCCAGCCAGGATCTGCCAGATTCAACTGCCTGGCTGGGCTTCCTCTCAGTGCTGGGCTTCCTCTCAGTGCTGGGCTTCCTCTGTTCCAAGCTGCCCCTCTGTCCCGAGCTGCCCCTCTGTCCCGAGCTGCCCCTCTGTCTCGAGCTACCCCTCAGTCCAGTGGGGTTCTGGGTGAGGACTACTAGGCCATGGTCGGCGGCGAGGGTGGATTATCCCAGGACGCGTAGGGGAGGAACTATGACATTAATGGAGTGGGGTCCACGTCCCGAGCCGGAACCGCCACCATGGACAGACGCCCACCCAGACCCTCCCTATGGTTTTGAGGTGCGTCCGGGAGTCCACACCTTAGGGGGGGGGGGGTTCTGTCACGCCTTGGTCTTAGTATTTTGTGTTTTTAGTTAATTAGTTGGTCAGGCCAGGGTGTGACATGGGTTTATGTTATTGTGTTGTCGTATTGTTTTTTTTTGTAGGCACTGGGATTGTGGTTGATTAGGGGTGTGTTTAGTTTAGGTTTGGCTGCCTGAGGCGGTTCTCAATCAGAGTCAGGTGATTCTTGTTGTCTCTGATGGGGAACCGTATTTAGGTAGCCTGGGTTTCACTGTGTATTTTGTGGGTGATTGTTCCTGTCTCTGTGAGGTGTTCACCAGATAGGCTGTAATAGGTTTCACGCTCCGTTTTTTTTTTTGTATTTATAAGTTATTTCATGTACCGCGATTCATTCATTAAAAAACATGAGTAACCAACACGCTGCATTTCGGTCCGACTCTCTCTCGACAAACGAAGAACGCCGTTACAGTAACGTAACATTCCGAATGCACTATATATGTTTATGATGTTCGAATCAGTCGTTATGCTGTTATGTATGATAGGATGGGTAATGGTCTGTGAGGAATAGGGTAGAAGGGTGACGGGTAGCTTTATGACAACACAATTACAGCAGTCAATCAAATTGTCAATTTAGAAGAAGTCAATGTTACTGACAGAAATGGACAGGTGTTTCAGTGATTGACTTCAATTTAGCTTCACCTCAATTACACTTTATTTTGGTAAATCTGACATGAATTCAGCTTAACATTAACGTAAAACTGTCATTTATACAATAATTTTGGGTATTCTCAACAGTAAAATACTGTGAAATGTTTTACTGCAGAATACTGTAAATGATGGTGCATTGTGGGAAAATTGTGTGGGCATGGATATAATTGCTGTATTTCGAATGGTACACTGTAAATACTTTCCTTTAACAGTACATTACTGTAAAGAAAGCGCTTTATTTTGAATGTATGGTAACATACTATAGTTTTTTTATAGTAACTTACAGGTAACTAGCTGCCAGTAAGTTACCGTAAAAACAAGTTACATTTCTTACAGTGTATTGTAATTCCATCCCACAGAATACAGTACCCTACTGTATTTTTGAAGCACCTAAAACCTTTTGACCACTAGTGGGTGCATGGCATTGTTGTTTCTGTCTCATTAAACATATTTTGAGGCATGCCTTGTAAGAGGCTATATTTGTTGCATCCGTTAGTGAGAGTGCTGTACCAATTTAGTAGTGCCCAATCAATTCAAAATGTATAGGGGACAAATTGGAGAAACAGCAAGTCTTCAACTTTCAATGGTTTAACATTTTGCCATTTTCTTTTGGTCTGTTTTGCCGTGTAGTCACTGCCAGTTTGGAAACATTTGTGTAAACACATTACCTAGTAAGCATCCTGCTTGCACCTGTAATTACAGTAAAATACAAACCCCTCCCCTCAATGAATGTCATTCATTATGTTTACAGTAGCATTAAATTTTTTACAGTATAATACAGTCAATTCTATGGTATTGTACTGTGTGTCATTACACAGTTCTTGCTTTGAGACTGTACTTAAAATTACAGTAGGTGTACTGCAATGTGAAACACAGTAACTTACCTACCACTAGCTGCCTGTAAGTGTGTGTCCATGATACACAGCTCACCTGACCAGGGCCTTGACTGTGGATCGCACCACGCTGGAGAGCAGGAAAAGAGGAGTGACCAGGATGTGAAACAGGGATAAGGACGCGAAGGCCACAGCAGGTGACAGGTCAGCCTCCTCAGAGATGTGCACATGGACCACAAACGTCTACAGGAAGATGGCGGGAGGATAGAAAAATATTAATATTACTCCAGTAACCAGCAAAGATACTGTGAGTGAGGTCTGAATCCTGACTCAATATGCAAGTGAGCAACTCAAACTTTGACAAATCTTGCATTAACGTCAATGGGCGCTGTGTGTGCTATTGTCTGACCTGTGCTCGCATCCAATACAGGATTTGGCCCTGAATTAATAAATATCCTTCAGAAAGACTGACTAATTTAAAAACTTTTGCGGTGAACTTGAGCATTTCCACTTTAGGGCTAAACAATGAGAGATAGATATTTGGAGACTCTCTGCCACCTAGGCATTTATGAGTGGAATTAATACTCACAGTCAGGACAGCAGCGATAGGGATGGCTGCATTCATGAATACTGAGAAAGAGGAGACACAGACAACACAGACAACATTAGATACATGACAATGTGGTTCAGATACTGTACAGACAGTTTGTTCCAGAGAGTGAGAATACTTAAGACGCAGTGTCTCTCCAGGAACTCAGTGTGGCTTGAAGCGATTGTTTTCTAGGAATGAGCTAGATCATCAGCCCCGAGGAAGGCAATGCTTTTATAGTTCTGTGTTTTTTTATTCAGCATCCCTCAAAACTTGAGACATCTGTGGCTTTGTGTTGTGTGACAAAACTGCACATTTTAGAGTGGCCTTTAATTGTCCCCAGCGCAAGGTGCACCAGTGTAATTATCATGCTGTTTAATCAGATTCTTGATATGCCACACCTGTCAGGTGGATGGATTATATGTGAGAATGCTGTTCATCGACTACAGCTCGGCATTCAACACCATAGTACCCTCCAAGCTCGTCATCAAGCTCGAGACCCTGGGTCTCGACCCCGCCCTGTGCAACTGGGTACTGGACTTCCTGACGGGCCGCCCCCAGGTGGTGAGGGTAGGTAACAACATCTCCTCCCCGCTGATCCTCAACACTGGGGCCCCACAAGGGTGCGTTCTGAGCCCTCTCCTGTACTCCCTGTTCACCCACGACTGCGTGGCCACGCACGCCTCCAACTCAATCATCAAGTTTGCGGACGACACAACAGTGGTAGGCTTGATTACCAACAACGACGAGACGGCCTACAGGGAGGAGGTGAGGGCCCTCGGAGTGTGGTGTCAGGAAAATAACCTCACACTCAACGTCAACAAAACTAAGGAGATGATTGTGGACTTCAGGAAACAGCAGAGGGAACACCCCCCTATTCACATCGATGGAACAGTAGTGGAGAGAGTAGCAAGTTTTAAGTTCCTCGGCATACACATCACAGACAAACTGAATTGGTCCACTCACACAGACAGCATCGTGAAGAAGGCGCAGCAGCGCCTCTTCAACCTCAGGAGGCTGAAGAAATTCGGCTTGTCACCAAAAGCACTCACAAACTGTCAGGATTTGGCCAGGGTTGTTCCGGTTTTTGGTCACTAGATGCCCCCATTGTGCTTTTTGACCTTTTGCTTTCCCTTGATCCCCATTATTATTTGCACCTGTGCCTCGTTTCCCCTGATTGTATTTAAACCCTTAGTTTCCCTCAGTTCTTTGCTCTGTGTTTGTATGTTAGCACCCAGCCCTAGTATTCTGTGTACTCTTGTTGATCCCGGTGGGAATTCGCTTTTTGTTCTTGTTTATTTATTTTTGGAATTCTGTTTTTTTGTTCTTGTTTATTTATTTTTCTTGAGTATTACTTTTTCCTGAAGGCTTTTGATGCTTTCCTATCCACCTTGTGGAGTTGGTTAAGTGACTGTTTCTCACTCCGGAGACCCGGGATCGTAACCGGGTCCTGACAGAAACACAGAGCCAAAAATGAACCCAGAGGCAGCCAGTTCCCAGGACCTTGTTGCCATGCTGTCCCACCACCAGGAGACTGTCCAACGCCACGAAGCAAGAGGCCTTAATGGCTAGACATTCTCATCTTCTGTCGGAGATGCTGACTTCCATAAAGCAGATATCTGATCGACTTACCCCGGCAACAGTTCCCGTCCCAGTACCTCAGATTCACGTACCCATGGCAGTTAACCCCCTGGCTGAACCTCGTCTTCCACCTCCCCAACGGTTCTCAGGTGATCCAAGTGCTTGTAAAGGGTTTCTCACCCAATGTTCTCTCTCCTTCGAGCTGCAACCCTCATCTTTTCCCACCGACCGGTCTAAGATCGCATATATCATCACCCTGCTGTCAGAAAAAGCCCTGGCCTGGGCTACTGCTGTGTGGGATGCCCATAGTTCCTGCTGTGCCAGCTACTCTGCCTTTGCTGAGGAATTCAAACGAGTGTTTCAAGGCCCAAGCAGTGGTCCTGACTCAGCCAAACAGCTCCTGACTCTCCACCAAGGTCGGCGCAGCGTGACGGACTATGCCATCCAGTTCCACACGGTGGCAGCAGCGAATGGCTGGAACAACGAGGCGCTCACGGTGTGCTTTCTGAAAGGCCTTTCTGACACTATCCAAGATGAACTGGCCACTCGGGAACCACCGGACAATCTCGAGTCCCTGATCAAGTTGGCCTCACGCATTGACCAGCGTCTGAGAGAGAGAGAACTCAACCGTAGACCTCTAGCCCCTATCAGTCCCAGCTCCGAGTCCCCACCTTTATCCTCGCTGGCTCCACCGGAACCCATGCAGATTGGACGCATCTCCCAGGCTGAGAGAGACCGCCGGATGAGGGAGCGACGCTGTCTATATTGCGGCAAACCGGGCCATTTCCGTTCCACGTGTCCCGGGCTCCAGGGAAACGCTCTGTCCCGTACAGACCGGGAGGAACTGTAACGGGAAACATAACCTCCTCCCATCCGTCCAACTCCCGTCTGCTCATTCCAGTCACCCTTTGCTGGGACAACCACAAGCTTCACCTTCAAGCCTTGGTAGACTCTGGAGCCGCAGGTAACTTCATGGATGGTGTCTGGGCGAAGGAGAATGGCGTTCCCTCTGAACCTCTAAGTGACCCCATGAGGGTCACTACATTGGATGGAAGCCCTTTGGGATCTGGACTTGTCACTCATGTCACTACCTCCTTGCGACTTTCAGTTTCACAACACCAGGAATTGATGAACTTTCATTTGATCTCCTGTTCCGAGTTCCCTCTCGTCCTTGGATATCCCTGGCTTCACAGCCATAACCCTCACATCGACTGGTCTGTGGGCACTATCAAGCAGTGGGGTCCTACGTGCCAAGCTACTTGTATTTTCCCGAATTCCCCGAGTTCTACTCCCGAGTCTTTAGAATCCATCGACCTGACCCGAGTTCTCGAGTGTTACCATGACCTCAAACTGGTGTTTAGCAAACAGAGGGCCACCATGCTACCACCCCATAGACCTTATGATTGCCCCATCGACCTGTTTCCGGGCACTTGCCCCCCAGGGGTCGGATCTTTTCCCTATCTCCACCCGAACGAGCTGCTATGGATACCTACATCAAGGACGCTCTGGAAGCAGGCCTCATGCGTCCATCCACCTCCCCGGCGGGTGCAGGGTTTTTCTTTGTGGCCAAGAAAGACGGTGGATTACGTCCCTGCATCGATAACCGGGGCCTCAATGCCATAACCGTCCGTAACCGTTACCCGCTACCCCTTATGGCCACAGCCTTCGAGCTGCTCCAGGAAGCAGTTGTTTTCACTAAGCTTGACCTGCAGAACGCATACCATCTTGTGCGGATCAGACCTGGTGACGAGTGGAAGACCGCTTTCAACACGCATACTGGTCACTATGAATACTTGGTGATGCCCTTCGGCCTGACCAACGCCCCAGCGGTGTTCCAAGCACTCATAAACGATGTGCTTAGGGATATGCTTAACATATTTGTTTTCGTTTACTTGGATGACATCCTCATCTTTTCGAGCTCCCTTCAAGAACACACAAAGCATGTCAGACAAGTACTCAAACGCCTCCTAGACAGCCATCTGTACGTTAAGCCGGAAAAATGTGAATTCCATTCATCCCGAGTACAATTCCTGGGATTTGTAGTGGAACCCGGTCGAGTCCAAATGGACCCCAGGAAGGTAGGGGCGGTAGCGGATTGGCCCACTCCCAAATCCATTAAGGAAGTTCAGCGTTTCCTGGGCTTCACAAACTTTTACCGCAAGTTCATCAAGAACTTCAGCTTGGTGGCAGCCCCTCTCTCAGCTTTAACCAAGGGTGGCAATGCAAGGTTTTTGTGGGGAAGAGAAGCTGAGACGGCCTTCCAAGGACTCAAGCAGCGCGTCCTCTCTGCTCCCATCCTGATACTACCGACTACGGATGAACCGTTTGTGGTGGAGGTAGACGCATCAGAGGTTGGTGTTGGAGCTGTCCTGTCTCAGAGGGGTGAAGACAAGAAGCTTCATCCGTGCGCTTTCTTCTCACACCGGCTTACCCCGGCTGAGAGGAACTACGATGTGGGGGATCGTGAACTCCTAGCGGTTAAGATGGCATTGAAGGAATGGAGACACTGGCTCGAGGGGGCTTCTCACCCGTTTCAAGTGCTTACGGACCACAAAAATCTGGAGTATATCCAGCAGGCGAAGTGGTTGAACTCTAGACAAGCTAGATGGTCTCTCTTCTTCAGTCGATTCCAGTTTATCCTCACCTATCGGCCCGGGTCGAAGAATCTCAAACCGGATGCCCTGTCCCGAGTCTACGCTCCTGCCATTCGAGATGACACGGACATGCCTGTCCTTCCTGCTGCTAAGATCGTTGCTCCGATCTCGTGGCAAGTTGAGGATACCGTGAGACGAGCTCAAGCTATCGAACCGGACCCGAAAGGAGGTCCTGCCAATCGGTTGTTTGTCCCCAAGGCAGTGAGGACTCAGGTCCTTCTGTGGGGCACTCCTCTCGCCTCACCTGTCACCCGGGCGTAGGTCGCACCTTGGAGTTCATCCAGCGTAAGTTCTGGTGGCCTACCATAAGAGAAGACGTTGCCACTTTCGTCAATGCCTGCCCCGTGTGCTGCCAGGGCAAATCTTCTCACCTCCGCCCTCAAGGACTCCTTCACCCTTTACCTGTTCCCCACAGACCCTGGTCCCATATCTCATTGGACTTTATTACTGGCCTTCCTCCATCCCATGGCAATACTACTATCCTAGTCATAATCGACAGGTTTTCAAAGGCGGCCAGGTTCGTCCCTCTGACTAAGTTACCTTCTGCCAAGGAAACGGCTGAGTTGGTATTTAATCATGTGTTTCGAGTCTTCGGCATTCCTCAAGATATGGTTTCTGACAGAGGTCCCCAGTTCGCCTCAAGGTTTTGGAAGGCCTTCTGCCAACTCATGGGAGCTTCTGCCAGTCTATCTTCAGGGTACCATCCGGAGTCCAACGGCCAAACAGAGAGGATGAATCAAGAGCTGGAAACCACCCTCCGATGTATGACTCGTAACAACCCGTCCACATGGTCGTCCTTTATTGTTTGGGCCGAATACGCGCACAACACCTTGCGCTCCTCCTCCACTGGTATGTCCCCGCACGAGTGTCAGTTTGGCTATGCCCCTCCATTGTTCCCGGACCAGGAGGCAGAAGTCAGAGTGCCTTCAGCCTTGAAGTTCGTCAGACGCTGTCGGCTTATGTGGAGGAAGACCCATCTTAATCTTATGCGTTCCTCACAGAGGTACCAACAACAAGCCAACAGACGTCGCCGTCCCGGGCCTACCCTGCGCCCCGGCCAGAGAGTCTGGCTCTCCACAAGAGACTTACCACTACGGGTGGAGTCTCGCAAGCTGTCCCAAAGATACATCGGTCCCTTTAAGGTTGCCAGGAGAGTTAACCCTGTTTCTTATCGCCTACACTTACCCAGATCCCTTAAGATTAATCCCACGTTTCACATTTCCTTATTAAAACCTGTTGTTTTTTCTCCCCTTGTCCCGGCAGACAGACCTCCCCCTCCGCCTCGTGTCATTGGAGGCCAGCCGGCTTATACCGTCCATCGGATACTGGAATCCCGCCGGGTGCAGCGGTCCTGGCAGTATCTGGTGGACTGGGAAGGCTACGGTCCCGAGGAGCGCTCCTGGGTTCCTGCCAAAGACATACTGGACCCTGACCTCATTCGTCAGTTCAGGGCCCTCCACCCCGAGAGAGCTGGTAGGAACGTCAGGAGCCGTTCCTAGGGGGGGGATTCTGTCAGGATTTGGCCAGGGTTGTTCCGGTTTTTGGTCACTAGATGCCCCCATTGTGCTTTTTGACCTTTTCCTTTCCCTTGATCCCCATTATTATTTGCACCTGTGCCTCGTTTTACCCTTATTGTATTTAAACCCTTAGTTTCCCTCAGTTCTTTGCTCTGTGTTTGTATGTTAGCACCCAGCCCTAGTATTCTGTGTACTCTTGTTGATCCCGGTGGACGCTCTTGTGGAATTCTGTTTTTTGTTCTTGTTTATTTATTTTTGAGTATCTTTTGAGGCTTTTTATGCTTTACCTACCACCTTGTGGATTTACCTTTTTGTCTTGGAGGATTACCTTGTGGATTACCTTGTTCTTGTGGAATTCCTTTTGAGGTTGTGGAGTTACATGTTTTCCTGAAGGACTTCACTTTTTACTTTATTAAATACACCGTCTCAAGTACTGCTGTGTCTGCCTCATCTTCTGGGTTCTGCTGACTATTCGTGGCTCAGTTGGTTAAGTGACTGTTTCTCACTCCGGAGACCCGGGTTCGTAACCGGGTCCTGACACAAACTTCTACAGATGCACAATCAAGAGCATCCTGGCGGGCTGTATCACCTGGCTGTATCACTGGAACCGTAAGGCCCTCCAGAGGGTAGTGAGGTCTGCACAAAGCATCACCGGGGGCAAACTACCTGCCCTCCAGGACACCTACACCACCCGATGTTACAGGAAGGCCATAAAGATCATCAAGGACATCAACCACCTGAGCCACTGCCTGTTCACCCCGCTATCATCCAGAAGGTGAGGTCAGTACAGGTGCATCAAAGCTGGGACCGAGAGACTGAAAAACAGCTTCTATCTCAAGGCCATCAGACTGTTAAACAGCCACCACTAACATTGAGTGGCTGCTGCCAACACACTGACACTGACTCAACTCCAGCCACTTTAATAATGGGAATTGATGGGAAATGATGTAAATATATCACTAGCCACTTTAAACAATGCTACCTTATATAATGTTACTTACCCTACATTATTCATCTCATATGCATACGTATATACTGTACTCTATATCACCGACTGCATCCTTATGTAATACATGTATCACTAGCCACTTTAACTATGCCACTTTGTTTACATACTCATCTCATATGTATCTACTGTATCTTGCCTATGCTGCTCTGTGCCATCACTCATTCATATATCCTTATGTACATATTCTTTATCCCCTTACACTGTGTATAAGACAGTAGTTTAGGAATTGTTAGTTAGATTACTTGTTGGTTATTACTGCATTGTCGGAACTAGAAGCACAAGCATTAACATCTGCTAACCATGTGTATGTGACAAATAGATTTGATTTATCTTGGCAAAGGAGAAATGCTCACTAATAGAGATGTAAAATGTGAGCACAACATTTTAGAGAAGCTTTTGGTGTATGGACAATTTCTGGGATCTTTTATTTCGCTCATGAAACATGGGACTTAGTATAAATGATTTCAGATATTTCTACTTTTTCCGATTTAGTGATAGCTACTACTAGTGATAGCTAGTAGTCTCCTGTTAGCTAGTGATAGCTAGTAGTCTCCTGTTAGCTAGTGATAGCTAGTAGTCTCCTGTTAGCTAGTGATAGCTAGTAGTCTCCTGTTAGCTAGTGATAGCTAGTAGTCTCCTGTTAACTAGTGATAGCTAGTAGTCTTGGAAATCCCAGACCTAGAGTGACAGCACTACGTCTGGGGAGGATTTCAGATTCTTTTGGACATTTGTTTGAAAACAAATTGTTTCAGGGAGGGTCCTCTTCAGACAGGCAACTCTCTCAAACAAAATCCAGAGTTCGGGTAGGGGGGCCAAGCATGAACAGTCTAACTCTTTCCATAGCCTGTAGGCAGACATCTCAGAACGTTGGGATTCAAAACCAAAGTTTGCAGGCAAAACCTTTGCCGTGGTTTTAGTGAAGGTAGCTGATGCAAACTATCAAAGGTAGACGATGCAAACTAGCAAAATGCAGATTTTTGTCAAATTTTTCACAAAAATTTGCTGATGGGGGAGACATTTGTTGGCATGTGGCCTGATTGATCCATTTATGCAGGGATTGGTTAAAATTGAGCCCTCCTTTTGTATTGCGGTGATCGTGCAGTTGAATGCAGTAATATTGCAGTGATTTTACTGTTTTGTGCGGTGATTGGATATATGCAGGGAATTGTTAATTTTGCAAAATAATTTGCAATTGCAGAATCTTAAATGTAAGACGAGATGTTCTTACATTTACATACTGTAGAAACACTGATGCAGAGCTGAGAGGGGTAACATTTTTGTGTCGGATATGGATGTGTAGAGAGAGGATATGGATGTGTAGAGGGAGGATAACCACTAGATATGGATGTGTAGAGGGAGGTAAAGTAACCTACTAGATATGGATGTAGAGGGAGGTAAGGTAACCTACTAGATATGGATGTGATAGAGGAGGTAAGGTAACCTACTAGATATGGATGTGTAGAGGGAGGTAAGGTAACCTACTAGATATGGATGTGTAGAGGGAGGTAAGGTAACCTACTAGATATGGATGTGTAGAGGAGGTAAGGTAACCTACTAGATATGGATGTGTAGAGGGAGGTAAAGTAACCTACTAGATATGGATGTGTAGAGGAGGTAAAGTAACCTACTAGGATGTGTAGAGGGAGGTGGATGATGTAGAGGGAGGTAAGGTAACCTGCTAGATATGGATGTGTAGAGGGAGGTAAAGTAACCTACTAGATATGGATGTGTAGAGGGAGGTAAGGTAACCTACTAGATATGGATGTGTAGAGGGAGGTAAAGTAACCTACTAGATATGGATGTGTAGAGGGAGGTAAAGTAACCTACTAGATATGGATGTGTAGGGAGGTAAAGTAACCTACTAGATATGGATGTGTAGAGGGGTAAGGTAACCTGCTAGATGTGGATGTGTAGAGGGAGGTAAAGTAACCTTGCCCTGGTGGATGTGTAGAGGGAGGTAAAGTAACCTACTAGATATGGATGTGTAGAGGGAGGTACCTACTAGATGTGGATGTGTAAAGTAACCTACTAGATATGGATGTGTAGAGGGAGGTAAGGTAACCTACTAGATGTGGATGTGTAGAGGGAGGTAAAGTAACCTACTAGATATGGATGTGTATAAAGTAACCCACTAGATGTGGATGTGTAGAGGGAGGTAAAGTAACCCACTAGATATGGATGTGTAGAGGAGGTAAAGTAACCTACTAGATATGGATGTGTAGAGCAGCTTTAACCGAGGTAAAGTAACCTTAGATATGGATGTGTAGAGGGAGGTAAACAACCTACTAGATATGGATGTGTAGAGGGAGGTAAAGTAACCTGCTAGATATGGATGTGTAGAGGGAGGTAAAGTAACCTACTAGATATGGATGTGTAATAAAGTAACCTACTAGATAATGTGTAGATAAAGTAACCTGCTAGATATGGATGTGCTGATTGGATGTGTAGAGGGAGGTAAAGTAACCCACTAGATATGGATGTGTAGAGGAGGTAAGGTAACCCACTAGATGTGGATGTGTAGAGGGAGGTAAAGTAACCCACTAGATATGGATGTGTAGAGGAGGTAAAGTAACCTACTAGATATGGATGTGTAGAGGGAGGTAAGGTAACCTACTAGATATGGATGTGTAGATGTAACCTACTAGATATGGATGTGTAGAGGGAAAGTAACCTACTAGATGTGGATTAACCCACTAGATTGGATGTGTAGAGGGAGGTAAGGTAACCCACTAGATATGGATGTGTAGAGGGAGGTAAAGTAACCTACTAGATATGGATGTGTAGAGGGAGGTAAAGTAACCTACTAGATATGGATGTGTAGAGGGAGTAAAGTAACCTACTAGATATGGATGTGTACAGACAAGTGCAGGCTGGTGAGCTCCTTGCCCCTGGTCTCCTCCACACTGTGACAGAAGATGTGTTCCCAGGCGTACAGCTTCAGCAGCTTGATGCCCCGCAGCAGCTCATTAGTCTTCTTTAACCGCTCACTGAATCCTTTAGGATGATACACACATCTGAATGACTGGATATTTCTCTACCAAAATACACGCAAACATCTGCATTGCTTGCTGTTTTCGTCTGGGTTTCTGTATAGGCACTTTGTGACATCTGCTAAATAAATGTGATTGATTGATTGATTGATTGAATGAATGACTGGAGTACTCGTGTACAGTATCATAACACAGACAAACAGAGTAGTCCTATACCATAGTACACACAAGTATGTCAGAACAATATGATTGCCATGAAAGATGCAGTATTTCATCTCAGACAATTAAGCCAGTGAGATACACACTGTATTATAGTAGCATGGTATTATAGAAATGAGCAGTGTATTTGGAGAGACAAAGCAGAAAGACAAAACTTTTTTCCCTTAACAATCCATTTGGTTATTATCAAGGTTATCCAAGGGTTCTGAGGGTGTGTGTGTGTGTGTGTGTGTACACTGTAAAAGGACCACATCATTTAGAAGCATCATGACATATTCTGTAATCTCTCCCACGAGGAAGATAAAATCAAAACATACCCAGACTGTTTGCCAAGATGTGAAAACGTGTTAAAACATCAACCTTATTACCGTGTAATTACATAGTAATACCCACGTAACTACTATGTTGTTACTACAGTTATTACTGTGTAGGTACAAAGTAATAGGAGCAACTTAATGTAAATACTGCCCATCTCTGGCCATGACTGTAAATCGCTTTGGATAAAAGTGTCAGCTAAATGGCATTTACAGTGCATTGGGAAAGTATTCAGACCACTTGACTTTTTCCATATTTTGCTACTTTACAGCCTTATTCTATAATGGATTAAATTGGTCCCACCCCCTTCATCAATCTACACATTATGACAAAGCTCATTTATAAAAATGTATAAAAATGTTTTATTTTTAAATATCACATTTACATAAGTATTCAGACCCTTTAATCAGTACTTTGTTGAAGCACCTTTGACAGTGATTACAGCATCAAGTTTTCTTGGGTATGACGCTATAGGCTTGGCACACCTGTATTTGGGAGTTTCTTCCATTATTCTCAGCAGATCCTGCCAAGCTCTGACAGGTTGGATGGGGACAAAGGCCCTTTCCCCGATTGCTCAGTTTGGCCAGGCGGCCAGCTCTAGGAAGAGTCTTGGTGGTTCCAGACTTCTTCCATTTAAGAATGATGGAGGCCACTGTGTTCTTGGGGACCTTCAATGCTGCAGACATTTTTTGGTAGCCTTCCCCAGATCTGTGCCTTGACACAATCCTGTCTCAGAGCTTTATGGGCAATTCCTTCGACCTCATGGCTTGGTTTTTGCTCATGCACTGTCAACTGTGGGACCTTATATAGACAGGTGTGTGCCTTTCCAAATCATCTCCAATCAATTGGATTTACCACAGGTGGACTCCAATCTAGTTGTAGAAACATTTCAAGGATGATAAATGGAAACAGGATGCACCTGGGCTCAATTTCGAGTCTCATAGCAAAGGATCTAAATACTTATGTACATAAGGTATTTCTGTTTTTATACATTTGAAAAATAGTTTACGCTTGATCATTTTGGGATATTGTGTGTAGATTGCTGAGGATTTTTAATTAATCCATTTTCGAACAAGGCTGTAATATAACAAAGATTGGGGAAAAAGTCAAGGGGTCTGAATACTTTCCTGGAGGCACTGTATCACTCACCAGGGTGCTCTTCTGTGCTTGGGACAGCTTGGTGGCCACAAAGTACTGGACAGGGGCCAGTACAGCAATGACTGTGGCCCCAATCAAAGCACTGATCCCCAGGAGGTAGTAGAGCAGAATAACCCCCACAATGATCTGGAGAATACAATGCAGAATGTTGTTTGGGCCATGTTCAACCTTGGGAAATGTTGAGATCAGGGAAAATATTAGATTGCACTTGCAAGTTAGTGAACTCTCTCTCTCTCTCACTCTCTCTCTATATATGCCATTAACTTCAGTGGGATAAGAGGGCAGCATTTTCAAACGTGCTGAGATGTTTGCATATTAGTAGTTTTCAACTCAATGCCCCTATTGAAGATACAGTGATATTGGTTGTGTTGCACTTCCTATGGCTTCCATTAGATGTCAACCGTCTTTAGAACATTGTTTGATGCTTCTACTATGAAGGGGGCTGAATGAGAGCGGAATGAGTCAGAGGTCTGCCAGCAGCCACGAGCTCAGTCACACGCATTCACATGAGAGGTAGCTCCCATTCCATTGCTTTTCTACAGACAATGGAATTCTCAGGTTGGAACATTATTGAACATTTATGATAAAAACATCCTAAGATTGATTCTATACATCATTTGATAAGTTTCTACGACCAGTAATATACATTTTTTGGAATTTTCCGCTGGAAGTTGCTCAGATTATTGCATAGTATGCTTTTTCCGTAAAGTTTTTTTGAAATCTGACACAGAGGTTGCATTAAGCGGAAGTTTATCTAAGTTCCATGCATAACAGTATTTTCATCATCATTTATAATGAAATATTTCGGTAAATTGATGTGGCTCTCTGCAAAATCACGGCATGTTTTGGAACTACTGAACATAACACGCCAATATAAAATGAGATTTTTGGATATAAATATGCACTTTATCGAACAAAACAGACATGTATTGTGTAACATGAAGTCCTATGAGTGTCATCTGATGAAGATCATCAAAAGGTTAGTGATTAACTTTATCTCTATTTGTGCTTTTCTGACTCCTCTCTGATGGAAAAATGGCTGGGTTTTTCTGTGACTTTGTGGTGACCTAACATAATCATTTGTGGAGCTTCCACTGTAAAGCATTTTGAAATCAGACACTGTGGATGGATTAACGAGAATTGTATCTTTAAAATGGTGCCTAATACTTGTATGTCTGAGAAATTTGATTTATGAGATTTATGTTAATTTTTATTTGGCACCCTGCAATTTCACTGGCTGTTGGTGAGGGGGTTCCGCTAGTGGAATTCCCAGACAGGTTAACCTGTCTCCCTTTGACCTTGAGAGAGAGAGAGTAAGAGAAACTGTCCATGTCCGAATATCCATACTAGCATACTACACTGAACAAAAATATAAATGCAACATGCAACAATTTCAACGATTTTACTGAGTTACTGTTCATATTAGGTTGGTCAGAGATACTTTAAAAAAACAGTCAGTATCTGGTGACCACCATTTTCCTCATGCAGTGTGACATCTCCTTGGCATAGAGTTGATCAGGGTGTTGATTGTGGCCTGTGGAATGTTGTCCCACTACTCTTCAATGGCTATGTGAACTTGCTGCATATTGATGGAAATAGAACACTGTCGTACACGTCGATCCAGAGCTTCCCAAACATGCTCTCCAGTGCATTCAAATTGCCATTGTGTAATGGTTCTCGTCTGGTGAAGGAGAAGCGGAACAAAATGCAGCATGGTATTTTTGAGACATGTTTAATGACGATGAAAAAACACGAACAATACAAAAACAACAAACGGAACGTGAAAACCTATACAGCCTATCTTTTGACAACAAACACAGAGACAGGAACAATCACCCACGAAATACTCAAAGAATATGGCTGCCTAAATATGGTTCCCAATCAGAGACAACGATAAACACCTGCCTCTGATTGAGAACCACTCCAGACAGCCATAGACTTTGCTAGATAACCCCACTAAGCCACACCCAACACCCCACAAAACCCCAAGACAAAACACACCACAATAAACCCATGTCACACCCTGGCCTGACCAAATAAATTAAGACAAACACAATATATTACGACCAGGCGTGACACATTGATAAATTGCCATTGATAAAATGCAATTGTGTTCATTGTCCTTAGCTTATGCCTGCCCATTCCATTATCCCACCACCACCCCATCACTCTCCATTTGGCAAATCTGACCATAATTCATAATCCTCATGATTCTTGCTTACAAGCAAAAAATAAAGCAGGAAGTACCAGTGACTCGCTCAATATGGAAGTGATTGTATTGTGGTCAGATACTGCAGTATGCTACAGGACTGTTTTGCTAGCACAGACTGGAATATGTTCCAAGATTCATCCAAAGGCATTGAGGACTATACCAACTCAGTCACCGGCTTCATCAACAAGTGCATCGGTGACGTCGTCCACACACAGTGAGAGTACGTACATATCTCAACCAGAAGCCATGGATTACAGGCAACATCCGCACCGAGCTAAAGGTCAGAGCTGCCGCTTTCAAGGAGTAGGACACTAATCCGCACGCTTATAAGAAATCCCGCTATGCCCTCAAACAAACCGTCAAGACAGGACTAAGATTGAATCCTAGTTCACCAGCTCGGATGTGGCAGGGCTTGCAAATTTTTACGGACTACAAAGGGAAACCCAGCCACGATCTTCCCAGTGACGTGAGCCTACCAGACGAGCTAAATGCCTTTCATGCTGGCTTCGAGGCAAACAACACAACATGCATGAGAACACCAGCTGTTTCAGACGACTGTGTGATCATGCTCGCCGTAGCCGATGTGAAAGAACTTTAAACAGGTCAACATTCACAAGGCCGCTGGGCTAGATGGATTACCAGGGCGTGTACTCAGAGCATGTGTGGACCAACTGGCAAGTGTCTTCATTGATATTTTCAACCTCTCCCTGACCGAGTCTGTAATACCAACATGTTTCAAGCAGACGACCATAGTCCCTGTGCCAAAGAATGCGAAGGTATCCTGCCTAAATGACTACTGCCCCGTAGCACTCATGTCGGTAGCCACAAAGCTCTTTGAAAGGCGGGTCATGGCTCACATCAACACCATCATCCCGGGAACCCTAGACCCACTACAATTCGCATACCGCTCCAACAGATCCACAGATGATGCAATCTCAATCGCACTCCACACTGCCCTTTCCCACCTGGACAAAGGAACACCTACAGTGGGGAGAACAAGTATTTGACACATTGCCGATTTTGCAGGTTTTCCTACTTACAAAGCATGTAGAGGTCTGTAATTTTTATCATAGGTACACTTCAACTGTGAGAGACGGAATCTAAAACTACAATCCAGAAAACCACATTGTATGATTTTTAAGTAATTCATTTGCATTTTATTGCATGACATAAGTATTTGATACATCAGAAAAGCAGAACTTAATATTTGGTACAGAAACCTTTGTTTGCAATTAGAGAGATCATACATTTCCTGTAGATCTTGACCATGTTTGCACACGCTGCAGCTGGGATTTTGGCCCACTCCTCCATACAGACCTTCTCCAGATCCTTCAGGTTTTGGGGCTGTCGCTGGGCAATACGGACTTTCAGCTCCCTCCAAAGATTTTGTATTGGGTTCAGGTCTGGAGACTGGCTAGGCCACTCCAGGACCTTGAGATGCTTCTTACGGAGCCACTCCTTAGTTGCCCTGGCTGTGTGTTTCGGGTCGTTGTCATGCTGGAAGACCCAGCCACAACCCATCTTCAATGCTCTTACTGGGGGAAGGAGGTTGTTGGCCAAGATCTCGCGATACATGGCCCCATCCATCCTCCCCTCAATACGGTGCAGTCGCCCTGTCCCCCTGTCGCCCTCCACGCTTCACGGTCGGGATGGTGTTCTTGGGGTTGTACTCATCCTTCTTCCTCCAAACACGGCGAGTGGAGTTTAGACCAAAAAGCTCTATTTTTGTCTCATCGGACCACATGGCCTTCTCCCATTCCTCTTCTGGATCATCCAGATGGTCATTGGCAAACTTCAGACTGGCCTGGATATGCGCTGGCTTGAGCAGGGGACCTTTTGTGCGCTGCAGGATTTGAATCCATGACGGCATAGTGTGTTACTAATGGTTTTCATTGAGACTGTGGTCCCAGTTCTCTTCAGGTCATTGACCAGGTCCTGCCGTGTAGTTCTGGGCTGATCCCTCACCTTCCTCACGATCATTGCTGCCCCATGAGGTGAGATCTTGCATGGAGCCCCAGACCGAGGGTGATTGAACGTCATCTTGAACTTCTTCCATTTTCTAATAATTGCGCAACAGTTGTTGCCTTCTCACCAAGCTGCTTGTGTAGGTCTACAATCTTGTCCCTGACATCCTTGGAGAGCTCTTTGGTCTTGGCCATGGTGGAGAGTTTGGAATCTGATTGCTTGATTGTTTCTGTGGACAGGTGTTTTTTATACAGGTAACAAACTGAGATTAGGAGCACTCCCTTTATGAGTGTCGAAAGAGAAAGATACATTTTTCCGATTGAGAGGGGTCAAATACTTATTTCCCTCATTACAATGCAAATCAATTTATAACATTTTTGATTTTTTTGTTATTCTGTCTCTCACTGTTAAAATAAACCTACCATTAAAATTATAATCTGATCATTTCTTTGTCAGTGGGCAAACGTACAAAATCAGGGGATCAAATACTTTTTTCCCTCACTGTACATTGGCTCGGTACCTCGTTATTGTTATGGAATTTTATTGTGTTACTTTTCATTTTATTTTTTACTTTAGTTTATTTGTAAATATTTTCTGAACTCTATTTCTTGAACTACATTGTGGGTTAATGGCTTGTAAGTATGCATTTCACTGTAAGATCTACATCTGTGAAATTTGATTTGTTCACAAAGTTGACATCAGCAAACTGCTCATCCATACGTTGCCATAACATCTGCCGGGTACAGTTGAAACCGGGATTCATCCGTGAAGAGCCATCGAAGGTGAGCATTTGCCAACTGAAGTCGGTTACGACACCAAACAATGCAGATGAGCTTCCCTTAGACGGTTTCTGACAGTTTGGATGGATGTATTATCTTGGCAAAGGAGAAATGCTCACTAACAGGGATGTAAACAAATTTCTGCACAAAATTTGAGCGAAATAAGCTTTTTGTGCATATAGAACATTTCTGGGATCTTTTATTTCAGCTCATGAAACATGGGACCAACACTTTACATGTTACGTTTATATTTTTGTGTGTTTTCCCCAAACACCTTCCTTCCATTTCCATGTATAGGTTTAGAGATGGGCTATGAGAGATCATCACTCCTTAACATTAATTATACATGCCATGGCGCATAAACCTGAAGGTCACACTGTTCTAATATACAGTATGCCATACATTTATATCAAATCCATAGTGCTTCTCCTGCTGTGCTTCTTTTCTGCCCATCTGTCTTTTCTACCCTTGTGACTCATATCCTGCCTTTGATATAGTAGATTATAATAGAATACACTGTAATGGAAAACAGTCATTTATACTGTAATTTTGGATATTATCAACAGTAAAATACTGTGAAACAGTTTACTGCAGCGTACTGTAAATTATGGTACATTGTGGGAAGATTTGTGGACGGGGAAATAATTTATATATTTCGAATGATTCTTCAAGTCCATCCGACAGAAACCAGTACCGTACTGTATTTTTAGAGTACCAAAAACCTTGACCACACTGTAAAAAATCCTGGCAGGATTCTGCTGTCAATTATGTTCCATAGGCCCACAGAATGCCTTCTCTGTAGCATATTTTGGCCCACTTTTGATCTCTTCATGTTGGCCATCTAAAATGATTATCAATACCTTGCTCTTGTTATAGCTTTTAGAAAGTACAGTATATTATTGGTAAACTTTACAGTAATGTACTGTTAAACTAAAGTTTCTTTGGAATTTACGGAAACATACCTGTACCTTGATTTACAGTAACTTACAGGTAACTGGCTGCCGGTAAGTTACTGTCAAAACAACAGATTTGATATTGAACAGAACAGGGCTCCGGGCAGCCGACGGAAATGGAGGAAAACTCGCCTCCCTGCGGACC
The DNA here is from genome assembly GCF_036934945.1 of Oncorhynchus masou masou. Lineage (NCBI taxonomy): Eukaryota > Metazoa > Chordata > Actinopteri > Salmoniformes > Salmonidae > Oncorhynchus > Oncorhynchus masou. Next base: position 47,259,274 of record NC_088233.1, read on the forward strand.
TGGCATCCTTTCACTCCCTCCTCTCTACATTTTCCTCCTCTGTCTCTGCTGCTAAAGCCACTTTCTACCACTCTAAATTCCAAGCATCTGCCTCTAACCCTAGGAAGCTCTTTGCCACCTTCTCCTCCCTCCTGAATCCTCCTCCCCCCCCCCCCTCCTCCCTCTCTGCAGATGACTTCGTCAACCATTTTGAAAAGAAGGTCGACGACATCCGATCCTCGTTTGCTAAGTCAAACGACACCGCTGGTTCTGCTCACACTGCCTACCCTGTGCTCTGACCTCTTTCTCCCCTCTCTCTCCAGATGAAATCTCGCTTCTTGTGACGGCCGGCCGCCCAACAACCTGCCCGCTTGACCCTATCCCCTCCTCTCTTCTCCAGACCATTTCCGGAGACCTTCTCCCTTACCTCACCTCGCTCATCAACTCATCCCTGACCGCTGGCTACGTCCCTTCCGTCTTCAAGAGAGCGAGTTGCACCCCTTCTGAAAAAACCTACACTCGATCCCTCCGATGTCAAGAACTACAGACCAGTATCCCTTGTTTCTTTTCTCTCCAAAACTCTTGAACGTGCCGTCCTTGGCCAGCTCTCCCGCTATCTCTCTCAGAATGACCTTCTTGATCCTAATCAGTCAGGTTTCAAGACTAGTCATTCAACTGAGATTGCAATTCTCTGTATCACGGAGGCGCTCCGCACTGCTAAAGCTAACTCTCTCTCCTCTGCTCTCATCCTTCTAGACCTATCGGCTGCCTTCGATACTGTGAACCATCAGATCCTCCTCTCCACCCTCTCCGAGTTGGGCATCTCCGGCGCGGCCCACGCTTGGATTGCGTCCTACCTGACAGGTCGCTCCTACCAGGTGGCGTGGCGAATCTGTCTCCTCGCCACGCGCTCTCACCACTGGCGTCCCCCAGGGCTCTGTTCTAGGCCCTCTCCTATTCTCGCTATACACCAAGTCACTTGGCTCTGTCATAACCTCACATGGTCTCTCCTATCATTGCTATGCAGACGACACACAATTAATCTTCTCCTTTCCCCCTTCTGATGACCAGGTGGCGAATCGCATCTCTGCATGTCTGGCAGACATATCAGTGTGGATGACGGATCACCACCTCAAGCTGAACCTCGGCAAGACGGAGCTGCTCTTCCTCCCGGGGAAGGACTGCCCGTTCCATGATCTCGCCATCATGGTTGACAACTCCATTGTGTCCTCCTCCCAGAGCGCTAAGAACCTTGGCGTGATCCTGGACAACACCCTGTCATTCTCAACTAACATCAAGGCGGTGGCCCGTTCCTGTAGGTTCATGCTCTACAACATCCGCAGAGTACGACCCTGCCTCACACAGGAAGCGGCGCAGGTCCTAATCCAGGCACTTGTCATCTCCCGTCTGGATTACTGCAACTCGCTGTTGGCTGGGCTCCCTGCCTGTGCCATTAACTTCTTGAAACTCCCCATCCCGGATCCGGGATCGTGACTAAAGCCTCAGGCTCATTAGCATAACGCAACGTTAACGATTTCTGAAAATCGCAAATAAAATGAAAATAATGCGTCTGCTCTCAAGCTTAGCCTTTTCTTAACAACACTGTCATCTCAGATTTTCAAAATATGCTTTTGAACCATAGAAATTGACTAATTTGTGTAAGAGTATGCAAAGCTAGCATAGCATTTTGAGTAGCATTTAGCACGCAACATTTTCACAAAAACCAGATAACCAAATAAATAAAATCATTTACCTTTGAAGAGCTTCTGATGTTTTCAATGAGGAGACTCAGTTACATACCAAATGCGCAGTTTTTCCTGAAAGCGTCTGTGTGTAGGAGAAATCGTTCCGTTTTCTACATTGCGTCTGGCTACCGAAACGACCCGAAAATTCAGTCACCTACAACGTAAAACTTTTTCCGGATTAACTACATAATATCGACCGAAACATGGCAAACGTTGTTTGGAATCAATCCTCAAGGTGTTTTTTCACATATCTCTTCATTGATATGCAGTTCGTGGAAGCTTGCTTTCCTCTCTGTATCGCATGGAAAAATACTGGCAGCTGAGTTTTGCGCACCAATTTCGGCGCAGGACACCGGGCGGACACCTGGTAAATGTGGTCTCTTATGGTCAATCTTCCAATGATCTGCCTACAAATACGTCACAATGCTGCAGACACCTTGGGAAACGACAGAAAGGGCAGGCTCATTCCTCTCGCATTCACAGCCATATAAGGAGACAATGGAAAACACAGCCTCAAAAATCCTTGTCATTTCCTGGATGCCATCTCATCTTGGTTTTGCCTGAAGCTCACGTTCTAGGGCACGCACAGAGAATATCTTGGTATTTCTGGACACGTCAGAGTGTTTTCTTTCGAATGGTATCAATTATATGCATAGTCGAGCATCTTTTTGAGACAAAATATCTTGTTTAAAACGGGAACGTTTTTCATCCAAAAATGAAATAGCGCCCCATAGATGTAAGCCCTACAACTCATCCAGAACGCCGCAGCCCGTCTGGTGTTCAACCTTCCCAAGTTCTCTCACGTCACCCCGCTCCTCCGCTCTCTCCACTGGCTTCCAGTTGAAGCTCGCATCCGCTACAAGACCATGGTGCTTGCCTACGGAGCTGTGAGGGGAACGGCACCGCAGTACCTCCAGGCTCTGATCAGGCCCTACACCCAAACAAGGGCACTGCGTTCATCCACCTCTGGCCTGCTTGCCTCCCTACCACTGAGGAAGTACAGTTCCCGCTCAGCCCAGTCAAAACTGTTCGCTGCTCTGGCCCCCCAATGGTGGAACAAACTCCCTCACGACGCCAGGACAGCGGAGTCAATCACCACCTTCCGGAGACACCTGAAACCCCACCTCTTCAAGGAATACCTAGGATAGGATAAAGTAATCCTTCTCACCCCCCCCTTAAATGATTTAGATGCACTATTGTAAAGTGGCTGTTCCACTGGATGTCAGAAGGTGAATTCACCAATTTGTAAGTCGCTCTGGATAAGAGCGTCTGCTAAATGACTTAAATGTAAATGTTAAATTATTGAAGGTGCATGGTATTGTTGTTGCTGGTGTAATGGTTTTCCTCCTCTTTGTCTGAAGAAGAGAGGCGAGATGGAACGGAGGACCAATATGCGGCGTGGTAAGTGTCCATGGTTGTTTATTTAAACACATAAACTGAACACTCCATACAAAAACATTAAACGTAACGTGAATAACCAAAACCTAAAACAGTACCGTGTAGTGTAAAACACAGACACGGAAACAATCACCCACAAAACAACATTGAAAACCCAGGCGACCTAAGTATGATTCTCAATCAGAGACAACTAACGACACCTGCCTCTGATTGAGAACCATACTAGGCCAAACACAGAAAAACAACCTAGACACACAAAACATAGAATGCCCACCCAACTCACGTCCTGACCAACTAAAACAAACAATTAACACAATAACTAGGGTCAGAACGTGACAGCTGGCTCCTTAAGATCATTTGAGGAGTGCATTGTAAGAGGCTATTATTTGTTCTACTTGTTCGCTAGAGTGCTGTACCAATTGAGCTGGTATGTTATTTAAGGTGATATAATTTATTGTTGATATGCTGTAATGTGTACCTAGCAAACAACCTGCTTGCACTAATCCCATGTAATTACAGTAAAATACAGTGAAATTAAAAACCCATTCACTTTTTAAAGTACAATTCAGTCAATTCTACAGTATTGTACTCTGTGTCATTACACAGTACTTGCTTTGATACTGTATTTAGATTACAGAAGGTGTATTGCAATAGGAAATATAGTCACTTATTTGCCTCTTTACTGCCTGTGAGTTACTGTCAAATTTACAGCAACCCCTTTACAGTATACTGGAGACAAGAACCAAACAGAATATACCCAGATAGAATATAATGAAATACAGCTGAATAGAACCTAACCAAGTACAGGAGAACAGAATAGGGTTACCTGGACTGGCATGGCCCACAGGTTGGGACAGAGGAAGAAGAACCACATGAGCTGGTTGGTATCTATGGCTACCAGGTTGCAGATCTGTCCCACTGTCAGTTCTCCCATGGACATGTTGGAGGTGCACAGCCGCATGATCTTGTTGTAGATCTTAGTCTGGAAGGAGAAATCAGTCAGACACATCATAGGGAAACAGATCTAGTATAGTTACCAGAGGACCTTGCCTTACTATAACTATAAATGTAGTTTGGCTACTCTCATTCTTAGACCCCCCCGCCCTGCTATACATGTATAATAATGGCAACATAATGGACAATCTACAGGTAACTGCGAAAATTAAAGGTAACACTTCAGTCAATTCTTTTTTGTATTTGTCTTTAACTTTTATTTAACTAGGCAAGTCAGTTAGGAACAAATTCTTATTTACAACGATGGTCTACCCTAAATGTGGGATTAAAACAGGTGCTTCCAAACAGTTGTGGTTCTGAGTTAATTAACCAATTAACATCTCATCATGCTTAGGGCCATGTATAAAAATGCCCAATTGCCCATTATTTTGGCTACCATGGCTCGAAGAGATTTCAGTGGCTTTGAAAGAGGGGACTCGAAGGAGCATAGGGTGTTTTAATAAAGTATGTGTGTGTGTGTGTGTGTGTGTGTGTGTGTGTGTGTGTGTGTGTGTGTGTGTGTGTGTGTGTGTGTGTGTTGTCAGTCAGTCAGTCACCAGATCTCAACCCAATTGAACACTTACGGGAGATTCTGAAGCGGCGCCTGAGACGGCGTTATCCACCACCATCAACAAAACGCCAAATTATGGGATTCCTCGTGGAAGAATGGCGTCGCGTCCCTCCAGACACTGCCAAGGCGCATTGGATCTGTTCTGGCAGCTCATGGGGGTGGGCCCAATGCCCCATTAAGACACTTTATGTTGATGTTTCCTTTACTTCGGCAGTTACCTGTATGCCATTATATATATATTGACAATGTATGACCGTACTCTCTAGGAGCTCTGCTGGGTTTCTACCATAGACAGGCATACAGAACAAAACTGATGTATTGACACTGCAGATGCTTTTGTGACACTAATCCCCTGCTTCTAAGTAATAGAGAATGAGAATAAGCATAAGGGGCAGAATGTCTTCACACAAATCTCCATGGACATCAACGTGGGCTGTATGTGAAAGTTTGCAGAGATCATTTTTTTGCGTAGTGGTCCCTACTGTGCATAGGCCTACAGTACAGTACCTGTATAGCCCCTCGTAAGTTGATGCCTGTCTCGATGGCCACATAATACGAGGCCTGGAGGAAGGTTCTCTGCAGGATCAGGGCAAAGAACAGCAGCACGGCCAGCACGTATGCATTCGCCAAGAACTCTTGAGAGGAGATAAAGTAGACCCCCAGCAGCTTTATCTGAAAGCAAAGCGAGAGACACAAACATGGACCCAGTCAGTCAGCACCACCCCACCCAGTCAATATCCTACTCACATAGACAGGAGCTGCCTGCTGGGAGGGCAACGGATCAAAGAAAACACATATGGCGAGTCTGACTGTGACTGTCATGACAAGTTCAAAATCTCTCAAAAAGAATATGTACATCAGAGGGGAAAATGGTTTTGATTTTCTATAAAGAAATTACATGAATTCCTACACCGTTGAGAAAAATAACTCCCAGACATTCCCTAAGATGATCAATGAACGATTTCTTAAAAGTAATCCGCTGTACCTTTCTTATCGAACACTCTTGATCATGCCAGCTATTCTTGGCACACTCTCCCTCTTTCTGGCTGTACTGTAATGATGATGGATGTCTTTAGAGTCATTCAGTTCTCCCAGTGAATCACACCAAGGTTGGGGTCATACTGTATCAAATCCACTATTTTAAGGATGTTCAATCAATGACAGAAGTCATCCTTCAGGTGCTGTCCCTAGCCTTGGATTATGCAGTCAAGGGTCTCAGGTGAGAAAGATATATTTGTTCTCATATCTCTGAGGAGCCATTAAAACTAGGACAGGTAATACGTCATTCTAGCTTAGATATAATTTGGCAAGTCTCTTTCTCACACTCTCTCCCTATTCCCCGTCTCTCTCTCTCTCTTTCTTGCCGTCTCTCCCTCTCTCTTTCACACACTCATACACAGAGACATTTCTTTAATGGTACACAGTCAACTCCTGTCCTAAATGTATGTCAATTGAATGCAAATGAATACTTTGTTTGAGTACACTGCCCTTCAAGTTCCAGCTTTCCATTTCTCTCTGGACATCTGGACGCTCCATTGCAGGGATTCACAACAAGTTATTGAGAAGTTCCAAGCCATTGCATTTATCAATAGTTGACTACACCTCCTTTTCTTGTCAGCCTACAGTCTCATGGCATCATTTTTTAGCTCGACAGCACTCTGTAATCTCTTCCAGGGGCGACTATTTCAGTCTAACCTCGGCCCAAACACAATGTCGAGATGGAGCCAGAGCCAGAAAAGAACACTGTTTGCCTTCTATGAGTGTCTACAGACAACAGGTCCACCCCACTGTTTCCAAATCACCTCCTCTTATAGATATTCAGTTTCGTAACTTCTGACAAAATCATAAAATAAAATTTCTTTCGGAAGAAGGCATTTACCTTCTGCTTTCTACACGTAGCTACAGAACACTTCTACTGTTACTGAGCCAAATCAGCAATGTTCCATTACGCAACTCTGTGACTTTCAAACAACAAATGGAGGATCTATTATTACAGCAGGAGAGGAGATCTGACAGATGCGTCCATTTCCTGTCTGCTCTGAGTGGAATATGAGAGTTTGAGACAGACCGACAGACAGAAAGCAGCACGGTGAGGTCGCCAGTCATTAGCCTCATAAATACTTAATTGGCTTAAAATGAGGAGTTCACCTTTGAGGATAAGTGTGTCCTCCTTTTGGAGGACCTGACCTTTTAAAAGAAACGGGAGATCAAGTGTGTGTGTGTGCGCGTGCATGCACCTACAGTTGAAGTCGGAAGCTTGCATACACTTAGGTTGGAGTCATTAAAACTCGTTTTTCAACAACTCCACAAATGTCTTGTTAACAAAATATAGTTTTGGCAAGTCAGTTAGGACATCTACATTGTGCATGACATAAGTAATTTTTCCAACAATTGTTTACAGACAGATTATTTAACTTATAATTCACTGTATCACAATTCCAGTGGGTCAGAAATTAGCCAATACCTCAGAAAGAAAATTGTAGACCTCCACAAGTTTGGTTCATCTTTGGGAGCAATTTCCAAACGCCTGCAGGTACCACGTTCAACTGTATAAACAATAGTACGCAAGTATAAACACCATGGGACCATGGAGCCGTCATACCATTCAGGAAGGAGACGCGTTCTGTCTCCTAGAGATGAACGTACTTTAGTGCGAAAAGTGCAAATCAATCCCAAAACAACAGTAAAGGACCTTGTGAAGATGCTGGAGGAAACAGGTACAAAAGTATCTATATCCATAGTAAAACAAGTCAAATAGTGACATAACCTGAAATGCCACTCAGCAAGGAAGAAGCCACTGCTCCAAAGCCACCATAAAAAAGCCAGACTCCGGTTTGCAAATGCACATGGGGACAAAGATCATACTTTTTGGAGAAATGTCCTCTGGTCTGATGAAACAAAAATAGAACTGTTTGGCCATAATGACCAACGTTATATTTGGAGGAAAAGGGGGTGGCTTGCAAGCCGAAGAACACCATCCCAACCATGAAGCACGGGGGTGGCAGCATCATGTTGTGGGGGTGCTTTGCTGCAGGAGGGACTGGTGCACTTCACAAAATAGATGACATCATGAGGAAGGAAAATTATGTGGATATATAGAATCAGGATGTTAAAGCTTGGTCGAAAATGGGTCTTCCAAATGGAAAATGACCCCAAGCATACTTCCAAAGTTGTGGCAAAATGGCTTAAGGACAACAACGTCAAAGTCAAGGAGTGGCCATCACAAAGCCCTGACCTCCCATAGAAAATCTGTGGGCAGAACTGAAAAAGCGTGTGCGAGCAAGGAAGCCTACAAACCTGACTCAGTTACACCAGCTCTGTCGGCAGGAATGGTCCAAAAGTCACCCAACTTATTATGGGAAGCTGGTGGAAGGCTACCCGAAACATTTGACTCAAGTTAAACAATTTAAAGGCAATGCTACCAAATACTAATTGAGTGTATGTAAACTTCTAACCCACTGGGAATGTGATGAAAGAAATAAAAGCTGAAATAAATCATTCTCTCAAATATTATTCTGACATTTCACATTCTTAAAATAAAGTGGTGATCCTAACTGACCTAAGACAGGGAATTTTTACTAGGATTAAATGTCAGGAATTGTGAAAAACTGAGTTTAAATGTATTTGGCTTAGGTGTATGTAAACTTCCGACTTCAACTGTATGTGTGTCCTTGCCCATCAGTGTTTGCAGGGATGGGCAAAAATGACAAAATATAGATACACAATACCAATGTATCAAAATAAACTACAAAATACTTGTATTTTGTAATGTAGTTAATTAAAATACAAGTAGCCGGCACAAACAAAACAAGTAGCCGGCACAAACAGCAACAACATTCTCAGTAATGGTTACAAAAAGGTTTTACTTGCTATGACTGTGATATGTTGTTGTTTAACTACCTTAGTTGAGAAAGTAAATGACCAAAATGTAAAAGTATATGGGAAAATGAATATACTGGGTGGAGCTCATTAGAATAATACTCAGCATGCTTTACAATTGTTCATTGTTAAATATACATTTAGTTAATTTAGCAGACGTTTTTATCACACCATAGTGCTATCAGACGTATGATACCAACACAGGGTGAAAGGTGGCCACAAAATGTGAACCGCTATAAAAAAAAAATGGGATAGAAAAGTAATTTTGTATTTTGAAAATACAAAATACATTGGAGTGTAGTTCAGCCCAGTGTAATTGAAATTACAAAACACTCAGAAGTAATTAAAATACATATTTAAAATACATGTAACATAAATACTGCCCATCTCTGAGTATACGTGTGGGCTGTCTGTATCTAACTCCCTAGCTGTGACCAGAGATGGGCAGTATTTCTGTTACATTTATTTTAAATACGTATTTAGTATTTTGTCATTTGTATTTCACCAGCCTGAACCACAATCCAATGCATTTTGGAACAAGATACTTTCAAAATCTCTAATTTGTATTTTCAAAAGAACATTTTTTATAGCATTTCACAATTTTGTGTCCCCCTTTCACCCTGCATTGGTATTAGTCGTAACATATTTTTGTTACCGTTATGATGTAGTGAAGGCGTGTACTTGTATTGTATTTAGAAATGTCAATATATCTGTATTTTTATGTAAATACAATAATTTGCTAAAGTATTTAGTATTTTAGTTTGATACATTGGTCTTTAGACTGTCTTGTATTTGCTACAAGATACATTTGGCTGACTGAGATGCTCCCTCCTCCTCCTGACCATCAAGTTTGTGTCTCTCTTTCACCTTGCATTGGTATCGGAAGTCTGATAAATGACCAAAATATAAATGTAAAAATGAACACTTGGTATTATTGTAATGTGCTCTGCCCCCGAAACAAGGCCAATAATAATACCTATTGTTTTTTGTAATTGTTACATTTAGGTCATTTAGCGGACACTCTTATTCAGAGCGACTTACAGTCAGTGCAAGTCAGTCCAAGGTAGATAAACCACATATTACATTCGTAGCAAGTAAAACGTTTTTTTTTTGTATGTAACTGTTACAGAGAATGTTGTTGTAGTGAAGGCGTGTACTTGCAACTGTATTTTGTATTTTGAAATGACAAAATACCTGTATTTAATGTAAATACAATACTTTGCAAAGGTAGTTAGTATTTTAGTTTGATACATTGGTTTTTAGACTATCTTGTATTTGTTATTTGACCATTACACTGATAGTTACAGGTGTGGCTATACAAAACGTTGCCAGAGATTTTTCAACTAAACTGATATTTCCGATACTATTTTTGTCCTCATAAAATGTCAGTGTCCAGTTGCATGGGGGTCTGTATGAATTTAGAAAATGCTCCATTATTAAAATAAATACAGTTTGGGGTCCGTAAAGTAATCCAACAATGTGTACGCCGTCTTCTCTCATTGATCGTGACAGGTGACATCATGACATGCGGCCCTTTGGGGTGGCACCTGTCTCAATCAATGAGAGAAGATTAGAAAAATACACACATTGTTTGATTACTTTCACAGACCAAAACATTTATTTACTTTAAAAACGGAGCATTTTCTTAATTCAAACAGACTGTTTCCACAAATCGAGGTATCGCCAATATCAGGTTAGTTGAAAAACCTCTTGCAACATTTTGAAGCCACACCTGTAACTACCAGTATAATGGTCAGATTTCGGGCGGATGGATCACATTATCTGGTGTTAGAATCTGTAGCTACCTCTGACCCATCGATCTGACGTCCAAACTTTCTTGATTAGCTAACATTGATTGATTTACTTTGCTTTAATAATTTCTTAATGTAATAATAATAATAATAATGCCATAATAATAAAAAATATAAATATATATATATATATATATATATATATAATTATTAATTATTATTATTAATTATTATTCATTATTATTATTATTATTTATATATATATATATATAAAAAAAATATAATAATAATAAAAAAATATAATAAAAAATATATATAATAATAAATCATATATTCTCACTGGGGGCTGTATGGTGCGATTCTCCTTGCTGATGTGGTGGACGATGCCAGAGATACAGAGAGGCCCAGCGAAGCCCAGCAGGTCAGCCAGGAAGCGAAAGGTGATGCTGATGATGAGAGGACGTCCAAATGCCTGGCATAGGGCCCTCCAGATCCACTTAGGGTCCTGCGGCATGGAGCCCAGAGGCCTCTGCAAGGGGAAGAACATCATGATTACAGTATATCAGGTAAAAAAAATGTGAAAAATCACACAGCATATTGGCCAGTGTGAACTAGAGTTGATATTTCAGTCTAGCATTTCTTGTGTTGGTTCAGGTGTTAAATGAACCTTGTAAGTGTTAAATTAACACACATTGTGTCGGTGTTAATAACCAGTGTTTAACCACAACCACGCCCATTGTTATATTTCACAGCGTGCTCCATTGCAGGTTCATTGTTCTAACTGTTTGTTTCAATATCTATTATTTTTATTAATCTTATGCTACTCAAATATAAATAGTGTAGAACATTTGTATCCAAATTGGTTACTTGGATTTATTGCACTCGTTACTGAAATGGTTGTTCCTTGTTTAGATGGTTTAGGTAGTTTCATATCTTCAACTACCCAATCCAGAAGTCATTCTGAATGCAGGTTGTGGGTGAATACAAATTCCAAATGTTAGATATCTCCACTCTGGCTGGATTCCAATAGGAATTACACTTCACTTTGCAAGCCGTCATAATGTGACTTGCAGGCCTGAAAACAATGAGGTTGGGGACACTGTGTTAGGGTTAAAACTAGGCCCTCAAAATAAGGTTGTATTAATTAATTGTATTGTGTTGAAGAATACAATTTAAATCATAATGGATTTGTTATAATATCACTTAGTGAAGGCAACAGGACAAAGACAATTGACTGCAACAACCATTTCTCTGTCACTAACAAACACAATCATGGGTGGTAACTACAATTGATCAGAAAGGCAAGGCACGCTGTGAAATATACAAATAAGGCTTTACACTAAGCAGTGTACTCATTTAATGCTGAATTTTGTGGACCCATATTGACACCGGACCAGTGTTGAATTGAACACTGTCAGTTGATTTAACACTGGAGAATTTGCTGTGCAAGATTCAAGTAAAGTGCTATCTAAGTTCCTATTAAGGAATCGGAATACATTTCTGCTGTATTGCAGCGGGTCTCACGGTCAGTTCTTTTTAAAAAAAAGTCTTCCAACAGAAAAACTAGGTCACACATCATAAAGCTGTTAACATGACATGAAAAGGTAATTGGCCTGGGGAAAAAACACAACAACTGCATAACCAACTTGATCAGGAGCAGTGCACCAGCCATACACACACACAAAAAAACTACAGAACTAGGACAAGCATGGAACCCCTGCTGGCTCGCTGTTTCTGTTGCATCTTGGGATTCAGTGTTTAATGAGGGAAGAAGGAGAAGAGCGTAGTTCTCGTGCTTCTCATCTCAGTGGTTCCCTAGTAATGATGTCCTCCCAGTTCTGCCATCTCATGAGTTCAGGTTTAATCCTAGGATACTGTGACCTCACAGAAGAGATTAGCCCAGATCCTTCAATAACACCAGCATTCAGGCACTTGTGTACAGTCAAAATGTTTGCCTGATCTCAATATTTTAAACAAAGGTTGAAACCCTCCTTGTATACTGTATGAAGGATAAATATTCAGAGGCCAAACATTTTGTATGTTAAACTATTTATTGTAGTCATACCCCTGCCGCTGACAATGCGTTGTGTGATGTTTACACATTTAGAGTTTGTGATGATCAGAGAGAGTGGCTGGCTACTCTGGCTAGAGTAGTAAACAAGCCACAGCCTCTCGGTCTGTGTGTGCGCATGTGCACGTGTGTGTGTCCTGGCTTTCCCACTCCTCTCTAGGGGGTGAAGTTCCTGGCTTGGAGGCAGCCTCTGGTCAGGCTTTTTGATGTAGAGAGCACAGGGGCAGATACATAAATAAACAAATAAACCAAATTTGGTTCTTCCCGACTTCCGAAAATGACCTTGGTGTGTGTGACTTTCCTGTTTCATGGACACAAATGTGCACGTCACGTCCAAAGCCATTCATGCGTTCTGGCTCATATCGGATTTGTCACTACACACTAACTGTCATAATCAGACACTATGGCCATTTTCCCTTGGGCCCCATCTCAGCCAAATCCAAATATGTATTTATGCATATATGGTTTCTAGTTTGACAGCAACAAACAGATGTTCTGTTCATACCCTAGTGCTGTACTGCAGTGTAAATACCCATATGCTTGTTTTAACCCTGCACTTGTTTCAAACCACCCCAGAGCGACTTACAAGTAGTGCATTCATCTTAAGATAGCTAGGTGAGACAACACATCCCAATCGTATAAAATACATTTCCCATCAACAAAGTACGAGACCAGAGGTGGTGAGACCAGAGGTGGTGGAGTGGAGTGCTCAGGATGGGATGTAGGGTTTGAGCATAACCTGAAGGTAAGAAGGTGCAGAGTAGCAGGGTGACATGGGAGAACTTGGGAAGTTTGAACACCAGGCGGGCTGCGGCATTCTGGATAAATTGCATGGGTATGATGGCACACGCGGGGAGCCCAGCCAACAGAGTGTTGCAGTAGTCTAGACGAGAGATTTCAAGTGCCTGGATTAGGACCTGCTCCGCATCTTGTGTGAGGAAAGGTCATCCTCTACGGATGTTGTAGAGCATAAACCTGCAGGAGTGAGTCACTGATGTTTGCAGAGAATGACAGGGTGATGTCCAGGGTCACACCAAGATTTTTGAGTAGTTGAGTGTCATCCGCATAGCAATGATAGGAGAGACCATGTGAGGATATGACAGAACCCGAGCGACTTTGTGTGAAAAGAGAAAAGAGGAGAGGGCCTAGAACAGAGCCCTGTGGGACACCAGTAGTAAGAGCATATGGTGCAGACAGATTCTCTCCACGCCACCTGGTAGGAGCGACTTGCCAGGTAGGACGCAATCCAGGAGTGTGGAGAGGAGGATCTGATGGTTCACAGCGTCAAAGGCAGCAGATAGAGTCAGCTGTGGCAGAGCGGAGAACCTCTGTGACACAGATACGAGCGGTCTCAGTTGAGTGAGTTGCCTTGAAGCCTGACTGGTTAGGTCAAGAAGACGGTTCTGAGAGAGATAGCGAGAGAGTTGGTCAGACGTGGTTCTTTCAGTGAGACACAACACGTGGCAGGGGACAGGGGTCAGGGATCAAAGGTCACAACAGGGTCAGGGTTTTCCAGTGCACACTGGACTCCGAGGTCAATGAGACAGTCCGGGCTGCTTGTGAATACGCACCCCACGTCCTTCCAGGACTAGAGAAGGATTAAAGAGATGGAGAGATGAAGTAGAGAGATGGAAGGGAAAAGAAGACTAAAAGATTAAGAGGAGCAAGGTCATTATCATTCTACTGTGAACACTGCGACTTTTTGACCCCTCACAGGGTGAAAGAACTCGACTTTTCATGGGAAGAAAGTGGGAAGTGTGTGTGTGTGTGTGTGTGTGTGTGTGTGTGTGTGTGTGTGTGTGTGTGTGTGTGTGTGTGTGTGTGTGTGTGTGTGTGTGTGTGTGTGTGTGTGTGTGTGTGTGTGTGTGTGTGTGTGTGTTGACTGGGTTTGTCCCTCTGCTACTCTGTGTGATGATTAAAGTCTCAAGTTTCACATATTCACGGTTGTGTCAAATCAACATATAAGCAAAATAACATTATTTAGCCTGCAGAGTTACCAGATATGGCTTGGGATGTTACATGATCTTATTTCCTGTGAAACTGGACAGAAACACACAGTAAGGGAACCGGAACGTCGGATGTGTGTGAGTGTGTGGGGGGATATATATATTATATGTGTTTTCTAGTGTTAGAAAAGACAATCATCTATTTGGAAATCCATCTCAGTTTTACGGATGCATGTTACAAATCACCACAGGCCATTGGAGAACAGAGTTGAATTGTTTAGAGAACAAGTAAAATCAATGCTTTTTAGTTACTCCTATTGACATTTTATTGAAACAATTAGACTGGGCAAGCTGCATTGATGCAACCTAACAAAATGCAATCCAAACAGAATATGTCATGCTTCAAAAGAAAGATTCATATCAACCAAAACATACTGTGCAATCTGTTCTTATATAAACACTTAATACTGTATTTATTTGTCACTGGGTGGAACATCCAAGCTAATCCCTGCACTGTAAAAAAAAATATATATATATATGGTAATATATACTGAAATATTTGGTTCCGTTGTTTTACGGTAACTAACAGGTAACTGGCTGCCTGTAGTTACTGTAATATCCGAGCAATGACAAACAGTACATTACTGTAACATTTACTGTATAATACAGTAAAAGTAAATTCTACTGTAATTGTAATTAATTAATTCAATTCATTGAGGGGAGGTGGGGTTTGCATTTTACAGTATTTTACTGTAATTACATGGGATTGGTGCAAGCAGGTTGGCTGCTAGGTAATGTATTTTCATATTACAGCATATATACACTACGGTTCAAAAGTTTGGGGTCACTTAGAAATGTTCCTGTTTTTGAAAGAAAAGCACTTTTTTTGTTTGGCTAGTTTTATGTTCATTAAAATAACATGAAATTGATTAGAAATACTATGTGTAGACATTGTTAAAGTTGTAAATGACTATTGTAGCTGGAGATGGCTGATTTTTTAAATGGAATATCTACATAGCCATACAGAGGCCCATTATCAGCAACCATCACTCCTGTGTTCCAATGGCACGTTGTGTTAGCTAATCCAAGTTTAGAATTTTAAAAGGCTAACTGATCACTAGAAAACCCTTTTGCAATTATGTTAGCACAGCTGAAAACTGTTGTCTGATTAAAGAAGCAATAAAACTGGCCTTCTTTAGACTAGTTGAGTATCTGGAGAATCAGCATTTATGGGTTTGATTACAGGCTCAAAATGGCCAGAAACAAATACATTTCTTCTGAAACTTGTCATTCTATTCTTGTTCTGAGAAATGAAGGCTATTTCCCAGAACTACTCCCTTCACAGAACAGTGCAAACTGGCCCTAACCAGAAAATAAAGAGGAGTGGGAGGCCCCGGTGCACAACTGAGCAAGAGGACAAGTACATTAGAGTGTCTAGTTTGAAAAACAGATGCCTCACAAGTCCTCAACTGACAGCTTCAATAAATAGTACCCGCAAAACATCAGTCTCAACGTCAACAGTGAAGAAGCAACTCCAGGATGCTGGCCATTTCTCAGACTGGCCAATGAAAAGATGGGCAAAAGAACACAGATACTATACAGAGGAACTCTGCCTAGAAGGCCAGCATCCCGGAGTCGCCTCTTCACTGTTGACGTTGAGACTGGTGTTTTGCGGGTACCATTCAATGTCTGCTTTTTTTACCCATCTACCAGTAGGTGTCCTTCTTTGCAAGGCATTGGAAAACCTCCCTGGTCTTTGTGGTTGAATCTGTGTTCAAAATCCACTGCTCGACTACAGATAAATGTATGTGTGGGGTACAGAGATGAGGTAGTCATTAACAAATCATGTTAAACACAATTTTTGCACACAGAGTCCACACAAATTATTATGTGACTAGTTAGGCACATATTTACTCCTGAACATATTTAGGTTTGCCATAACAAAGAGGTTGAAGACTTCATTCAAGACATTTCACCTTTCCATTTTTAATTCATTTGTAAAAATGCTAAAAAACAAAATTCCACTTTGACATTATGGGGTATTGTGTGTAGGCCAGTGACAAAACAAAAACTACATTTAATCCATTTGAAAATTTAGGCTGTAACACAAGAAAATGTGGGGGAAAAGTCTGAATACAAGGCACCCCTTGATGTTTTTTTTTACATTATGTTAGAGTACAGCCTTATTCTAAAATTGATTATATAATTTCCCCCCAAAGCAAAAACAGATTTTTAGAAATGTTTGCTAATTTCTCATCGACCGGCTCGATTAAGCTTTAGCCCCACACATCTCTTTAAGAATTCACATGTGAGGCTATATACTAAAACAACCAAAGATTTCAAGACTAAAGGCTGGTTTATACTACGGGTGTGTTCTTGGAGTGCCAGAGTGTGCTCTGGGTATTCGTAAACTCAGAGCATTGTCAGATTGTCAGTTCGTAATTTCAGAGCAGTTCGCTCTCGGAGCGTTCAGAGGTCACACTGGATGCTCTGGCCGAGGAGTCGGGTTGATCTGAGCGTTCTGACCTAACAACAGCAGTCAAGCACCCAAGCTAACTGGCTAACATTGGCTAGCTACTTCCAGACAAAAATGAGAGAACAGCTCACTCTGACCATTTTACTCGCCCTAGCAGAGCTGGTTAAGCTGTTTTTTATGTTCTCCAGAGGGTTGGTGATTGCAACTGTGCTGCTGGCAACAATTTAATTACACGTTTTTGCCAACATTTACTGACACCGGCCATATTCAACAGGTGTTGAGCGTTCACAAATTCGTCAGTTATTCTGCACTCTGGCACACCCAGGCGAGAGAGCTCTGAAATCGGAGTAGATAGCCAGAGCGAATTGACAGCTACGTCTATCAACAATTATTGCAGTGACATCATGAACATGCTATTGAAATGGTTACTTGCATAGTGGAGTCTTTTGTTTAGACACATAGCTAGCTAAGTAATGAACCATAATCCCAACTCATAATGTTACTACCCTGCATGAATCTCCAGGTAGCTAACCAACCAGGTTCAATGTTAGCTAGCTAACATTAGGCTATAACTAGCAATGCAAATGGCTCTGAGATATGAATATTATTACTGCACAGAGCAAATATGTAACGTTAGCTAGCTAGCCAGCCAGCTAACGTTAAGTAGCTAGCTAACAGAACACTAACTTGAAATTTAAACAACTTTGTGACAAAATTTGAAATGTATAATATCTGAAAATGTAGCTAGCTAGACTATCTTACCCATACACATGGATGGACGCTTCTCCCTCTGTCACGGATGCCATGGTTGCCCTTAGTTTGAGGATGTAATCAGGAGACTGGTGTTTTATACAACAGCCTTCTGTGTGTTCTCTTTTCGACTCCGTCTGCATATTTGCAATCAAACGCCAGAATTTTCTCCATCTCCTTAGCCATCATACTCAAATTCCACTGATTTCAAAATTCGGTCCTCCAGAAAGTGGAGAGCAACACTTCTGCAGTTCTACTACGTGATATCTTTCAAAAAAGCCGTGTTAGAAAGGATTACCTACACATACTGACCAGCTCATGTCACAGACTGCTACATGGCAGACAAATCTGAACTCATCTCTCGACATTATCCAGCCCACACATTATTGCAGCCAATCATGGCTAGCGGGAAGGTTGCTGACTTTTTCTGTGGCTAAACCAACTAGGCTTGTAATATAACAATTTCATTCATAATTACAGATGGCATAGAAGTTTGTTGTCAAGGCACAAAAAAGTTCACATGCATTTCTGCCAAAAAACGCATATTGATATGGCACTCCTGTGAAGTAGTGACGCGCAACATATGCCTAGTTTCCTGAAATGAGTCACATTTATTTAAAAAATAAAAACTGAAATATCAAGTACTCAGGCACTTTACTCAGTACTTTGTTGAAGCACCTTTGGCAGAGATTACAGCCTCAAGTCTTCCTGGGTTTTACGCTACAAGCTTGGCAGTTTCTCCCATTCTTCTCTGCAAAGCTAGTCAAGCTCTGCCAGGTTGGATGGGAAGTGTCGCTGCACAGCTATTTTCAGATCTCTCCAAAGTGTTCGATCGGGTTCAAGTCCGGGCTCTGGTTGAGCCACTGGTTGTCCCAAAGCCACTCCTATTTTGTCTTGGCTGTGTGCTTAGCGTCATTTTCCTGTTGGAAGGTGAACCTTCACCCCAGTCTGAGGTTTTCATCAAGGATCTCTGTACTTTGCTTCATTCATCTTTGCCTCGATCCTGGCGAGTCTCCCAGTCCCTGCCACAGAAGAACATCCTCACAACATGATGCTGCCACCACTATGCTTCACCGTAGGGATGGTGCCAGGTTTCCGCCAGATGTGACGCTTGGAATTCCGGCCAAAGATTTCAATCGTTGTTTCATCAGACCAGAGAATCTTGTTTCTCGTGGTCTGAAAGTCTTCATGTGCCTTTTGGCAAACTCCAAGCGGGCTGTCAGGTGCCTGTTACTGTTGTGTGTTTTCCGTCTGGCCACTCTACCATAAAGGCCTGATTGGTAGAGTACTGCTGAGATGGTTGGCCTTCTGGAAGGTTCCCTTATCTCCACAGAGGAACTCTAGAGCTCTGTCAAAGTGACCATCGGGTTCTTGGTCACCTCCCTGACCAAGGCCCTTCTCCCCCGATTGCTATGTTTGGCCCTGCTAGCTCTAGGAAGAGATTTGGTGAATCCAAATTTCTTCCATTTAAGAATGGAGGCCACTGTGTTCTTGGGGACCTTCAATACTGCAGAAATGTTTTGGTACCCTTCCCCAGATCTGTGCCTCGACAAAATCCTGTCTCAGAGCTCTACGGACAATTCCTTCGACCTCACGGTTTGTTTTTTGCTATGACATGCACTGTCAACTGTGGGACCTTATATAGACAGGTGTGTGCCTTTCTAAATCATGTCAAATCAATTGAATTTACCACAGGTGGACTACAATCAAGTTGGAGAAACATCAAGGATGATCAATGGAAACAGGGTGCACCTGAGTTCAATTTCGGGTCTCATAGCGAAGGGTCTGAATACTTACAGTACCAGTCAAAGGTTTAAACACGCCAACTCATTCAAGGTTTTTTGAAAGTTTTTTAAATCTATTTTCTACATTGTAGAATAATAGTGAAGACATAACTATGAAATTACACATATGGAATAATGTAGTAACCAAAAAAAGTATTTAACAAATGAAAATTGATTTTAGATTTTGAAATTAGCCACCCTTTGCCTTGATGACAGCTTTGCACACTCTTGGTATTCTCTCAAAACAGCTTAATCTGGAATGCTTTTCCAACAGTCCTGAAGGAGTTCCCACAAATGCTGAGCACTTGTTAGCTGCTTTTCCGTCACTCTGAGGTGCAACTCATCCCAAACCATCTCAAAAGTCTCTTCTTATTGGTGTTCTTTCATAGTGGTTTCTTGAAGGCCTGATTCACGCAGTCTCCTCTGAACAGTTGACGTTGAGATGTGTCTGTTTACTTGAACTCTGTGAAGCATTTATTTGGGCTGCAATTTTTGAGCCTGATAACTCTGATGAAATTATCCTCTGCAGAAGAGGTAATTCTGGGTCTTCCTTATGGCAGTCCTCATGTGAGCCAGTTTCATCATAGAGCTTGATGGTTTTTGCAACTGCACTTGAAGAAACTTTTAAAGTTCTTGAAATTATGCGCATTGACTGACCTTCATGTCTTAAAGTAATGATGGACTGTCGTTTCTCTTTGCTTATTTGAGCCGTAAAAAAAGGTAGGGTATGTTACCATACCATATTTTACTGAATCCAATACTATTACTGTAATCTTTTTTTGACCGTTGTTTTTACGAAAACTTACAGCCCACTGGCTGCCATCTCACTCACTCACTCACTCACTCACTCCCTTTACCCTCTGACTCTCGAAAGCCTTGCGGAGCTTCAGATAGTTGGTGAGGGCTCGCATGGCGATGGGCAGCTTGCCGATGACCTTGAGGTCGATGGGGCGGCGGTGGGCTGCTGTGATGAAGGTGTTCATCCACCAGTAAGTGGCCTTGGACAGCAGGTTGACGAAGGGCTGCAGGAACCTCACCCCCAGATCCTGCAGATCCTCTGGGGGTTTCACCTCCGTAGCCTCAGTGAAACACAGGTAGCGCTGTGGGGAGGGACACAGGGAGAGAGGGGTTTTATCAAGTGGGAAGAGAGAAAAAGACAGATGGAGGATTCACTAAAAGAGAAAGAGCCTAAATAATGAATATATTCAGAACTTAGAATACAAATGTGAACAACGTAACGAACTACGCAACTATTCACTAACGTATATACAGTTTTGGCAACACAAACTTAAGCCTGCCAAGTTTTTGAGAGATAATGATTGGAACTGTGAGCTAATGGATATGACAGATAGTGTCTGATAATTATGTGTGATGTAGAGTATCTGACAGGGAAGCTTGCTCTGTTGTGTATTAAATTATGGGTTGCCTGGTCGTGTCTTTGCAAATGCATCAATGCCTTGGCAAAGCCTCCCTGTATCACACACTGAAATAAGAAACTCTGAACTGTGTTCACTTGAGCTATTCAGCTTTAGAGCTTTGTTGAAGAGAAGTATTATGGCCTGCACTAGGTCTAAGAACGAGGCACACTCCTGGTACCCAGAGCGCTGAAACTGGACGACAGAGTGAAACACTAATGTAACAGAGTCAGTTCAGTTTAGCAGTGAGAGTCTCAGTTTGGGGGAAACTAGGTTACTGAAGAATTGCAGCATAGACACATAACTTCCAAACACTTACAGAGAATATGCCCACCAGGTAAAACAAAAGCTTTAAAAAGAAAATGTTTCTTAAAGTTGGAATCTGTGGTGGTGAAACTGCCACGTCCATTTGTGATATTACAACAACAGAGACGTTACGAACACCATTTTTTCCCCCGGACATCACTGCACACGCGATAGAACAGTAGAGTAGGTACTACACATTTTTATTTACCACGAAGCCGGAGCTCCTTTTCTCCGTGTAATGAACAAAACAAAAAGAATAACAAATATGCCTGGAGCAGCTAGTGGCGCTGTTTCCCCTAATGCGGATCTCAGCTTTAAACTTACTTTTTTTCTTCTTTCTAAGTGCACATCTAAAAAGTCTAACCAAAACCTTTTCAATACATAGGACGTGGCAATCATTACTGCATCTTGTCAGTACATTTGAGGGTATAGTTTCACACGGTTTAATTTATATCTGCAAAAATAATTCCCAAGACGTCTTCCAGTATGATAAAGAGTGTTTTCTTGTCTTCTCACAGTTACCAAGATAGTCAAGCTTGCATGCACTATACAGTTGAAGTCGGAAGTTTACATACACTTATGTTGGAGTCATTAAAACTAATTTTTCAACCACTCCATAAATTTCTTGTTAACAAACTGTTTTGGGAAGTCATTTAGGACATTTACTTTTTTGCATGACACAAGTCATTTTTCCAAAAATGGTTTACAGACAGATTATTTCACTTATAATTCACTATCACAATTCCAGTGGGTCAGAAGTTTACATACAGTAAGTTGACTGTGCCTTTAAACAGCTTGGAAAATTCCAGAAAATGATGTCATTGATTTAGAAGCTTCTGATTGACATAATTTGAGTCAATTGGAGGTGTACCTGTGGATGTATTTCAAGGTCTACCTTCAAACTCAGTGCCTCTTTGCTTGACATCATGGGAAAATCTAAAGAAATCAGCCAAGACCTCAGAACAGAAATAGTAGACCTCTGCAAGTCTGGTTCATCCTTGGGACCAATTTCCAAACGCCTGAAGGTAGCACGTTCATCTGTACAAAAAATAGTATGCAAGTATAAACACTATGGGACCACGCAGCCATCATACCGCTCAGGAAGGAGATGCATTCTGTCTCCTAGAGATGAACATACTTTTGTGGGAAAAGTGCAAATCAATCCCAGAACAACAGCAAAGGACCTTGTGAAGATGCTAGAGGAGACGAAGAGGAGGACACTTAGCAAGGAAGAAGCCACTGCTCCAAACTGCTATAAAAAAGGCAGACTCCGGTTTGCAACTGCACATGGGGACAAAGATCATAATTTGTGGAGAAATGTCCACTGGTCTGATGAAACTAAAATAGAACTGTTTGGCCATAATGACCATCGTTATGTTTGGAAGAAAAGGGTGAGGCTTGCAAGCCGAAGAACAGCATCCCAACCATGAAGCACGGGGGTGGCAGCATCATGTTCTGGGGGTGCTTTGCTGCAGAAGAGACTGGTGCACTTCACAAAATAGATGGCATCATAAGGCAGGAAAATTATGTGGATATATTGAAGCAACATCTGAAGACATCAGTCAGGAAGTTAAAGCTTGGTCGCAAATGGGTCTTCCAAATGGACAATGACCCCAAGCATACTTCCAAAGTTGTGGCAAAATTCCTTAAGGACAACAAAGTCAAGGTATTGGAGTGGCCATCACAAAGCCCTGACCTCAATCCCATAAAAACGTTGTGGGCAGAACTGAAAAAGCGTGTGCGAGCAAGGAGGCCAACAAACCTGACTCAGTTGCACCAGCTCTGTCAGGAGAAATGGGCCAACATTCACCCAACTTATTGTGGGAAGCTGGTGGAAGGCTACCTGAAATGTTTGACCCAAGTTAAACTATTTAAAGGCAATGCTACCAAATACTAATTGAGTGTATGTAAACTTCTGACCCATTCGGAATGTTATGAAAGAAATCAAATCATCTCTACTATTATTCTGATATTTCACATTCTTAAAATAAAGTGGTGATCCTAACTGACTTGAGACAGAGAATTTGTCCTAGGATTAAATGTCAGGAATTGTGAAAAACTGAGTTTAAATGTATTTGGCTAAGGTGTATGTAAACTTCCGACTTCAAATGTATATACACAAATGTATGTGGAAACCCCTTCAAATTAGTGGAGTTGGCTATTTCAGCCACACCCGTTGCTGGCAGGTGTATACAATCGAGCACAGTAGAATGGCATTACTGAAGACCTCAGTGACTTTCAACGTGGCACCATCATAGGATGCTACCTTTTAAACAAGTCAATTCAGCAAATTTCTGCCCTGCTCGAGCTGCCCCGGTCAACTGTAAATGCTGGTATTGTGAAGTAGGGGGGCTGTGCTTTGGCAAAGTGGGTGAGGTTATATCCTTCCTGTTTGGCCCTGTCCGGGGGCATCATCGGATGGGGCCACAGTGTCTCCTGACCCCTCCTGTCTCAGCCTCCAGTATTTACAGTGCCTTGCGAAAGTATTCGGCCCCCTTGAACTTTGCGACCTTTTGCCACATTTCAGGCTTCAAACAGAAAGATATAAAACTGTATTTTTTTGTGAAGAATCAACAACAAGTGGGACACAATCATGAAGTGGAACGACATTTATTGGATATTTCAAACTTTTTTAACAAATCAAAAACTGAAAAATTGGGCGTGCAAAATTATTCAGCCCCTTTACTTTCAGTGCAGCAAACTCTCTCCAGAAGTTCAGTGAGGATCTCTGAATGATCCAATGTTGACCTAAATGACTAATGATGATAAATACAATCCACCTGTGTGTAATCAAGTCTCCGTATAAATGCACCTGCACTGTAATGGTCTCAGAGGTCCGTTAAAAGCGCAGAGAGCATCATGAAGAACAAGGAACACACCAGGCAGGTCCGAGATACTGTTGTGAAGAAGTTTAAAGCTGGATTTGGATACAAAAAGATTTCCCAAGCTTTAAACATCCCAAGGAGCACTGTGCAAGCGATAATATTGAAATGGAAGGAGTATCAGACCACTGCAAATCTACCAAGACCTGGCCGTCCCTCTAAACTTTCAGCTCATACAAGGAGAAGACTGATCAGAGATGCAGCCAAGAGGCCCATGATCACTCTGGATGAACTGCAGAGATCTACAGCTGAGGTGGGAGACTCTGTCCATAGGACAACAATCAGTCGTATATTGCACAAATCTGGCCTTTATGGAAGAGTGGCAAGAAGAAAGCCATTTCTTAAAGATATCCATAAAAAGTGTAATTTAAAGTTTGCCACAAGCCACCTGGGAGACACACCAAACATGTGGAAGAAGGTGCTCTGGTCAGATGAAACCAAAATTTAACTTTTTGGCAACAATGCAAAACGTTATGTTTGGCGTAAAAGCAACACAGCTCATCACCGTGAACACACCATCCCCACTGTCAAACATGGAGGTGGCAGCATCATGGTTTGGGCCTGCTTTTCTTCAGCAGGGACAGGGAAGATGGTTAAAATTGATGGGAAGATGGATGGAGCCAAATACAGGACCATTCTGGAAGAAACCCTGATGGAGTCTGCAAAAGACCTGAGACTGGGACGGAGATTTGTCTTCCAACAAGACAATGATCCAAAACATAAAGCAAAATCTACAATGGAATGGTTCAAAAATAAACATATCCAGGTGTTAGAATGGCCAAGTCAAAGTCCAGACCTGAATCCAATCGAGAATCTGTGGAAAGAACTGAAAACTGCTGTTCACAAATGCTCTCCATCCAACCTCACTGAGCTCGAGCTGTTTTGCAAGGAGGAATGGGAAAAAAATTCTGTCTCTCGATGTACAAAACTGATAGAGACATACCCCAAGCAACTTACAGCTGTAATCGCAGCAAAAGGTGGCGCTACAAAGTATTAACTTAAGGGGGCTGAATAATTTTGCACGCCCAATTTTTCAGTTTTTGATTTGTTAAAAAAGTTTGAAATATCCAATAAATGTTGTTCCACTTCATGATTGTGTCCCACTTGTTGTTGATTCTTCACAAAAAAATACAGTTTTATAACTTTATGTTTGAAGCCTGAAATGTGGCAAAAGGTCGCAAAGTTCAAGGGGGCCGAATACTTTCGCAAGGCACTGTATGCTGCAGTAGTTTGTGTCGGGGGGCTAGGGTCATTTTGTTATATCTGGAGTACTTCTGTCTTATCCAGTGTCCTGTGTGAATTTAAGTATGCTCTCTCTAATTCTCTCTCTCTCGCTCTCTCTTTCTCTCTCCCTCTCTCTTGGAGGACCTGAGCCCTAGGACCATGCCTCAGGACTACCTGGCATGATGACTCCTTTCTGTCCCCAGTCCACCTGGCCGTGCTGCTGCTCCAGTTTCAACTGTTCTGCCTGCAATTATTATTATTATTTGACCATGCTGGTCATTTATGAACATTTGAACATCTTGGCATTGTTCTGTTATAATCTCTACCCGACACAGGCAGAAGAGGACTGGCCACCCCTCATAGCCTGGTTCCTCTCTAGGTTTCTTCATAGGTTTTGGCCTTTCTAGGGAGTTTTTCCTAGCCACCATGCTTCTACACCTGCATTGCTTGCTGTTTGAGGTTTTAGGCTGGGTTTCTGTACAGCACTTTGAGATATCAGCTGATGTATGAAGGGCTATATAAATACATTTGATTTGATTTGGTATTGTGCAGTAGAAAAGTCTAGGAGCAACCGCGAAGTGGTAGGACACACAAGCTCACAGTTGCAACACACAAACTACCGAGTTCCAAACTGCCTCTGGAAGCAACGTCAGCACAATAACTGTTTGTCGGGAGCTTCATGAAATGGGTTTCCATGACCAAGCAGCTGCACACTAGCCTAAGTTCAGCATGCGCAATGCCAAGCTTCGGCTGGAGTGATGTAAAGCTTGCCACCATTGGACTCTGGAGCAGTAGAAACGCGTTCTCTGGTGTGATGAATCATGCTTTACCATATACCAGTCGACGGACAAATCTGGGTTTGGCGGATGCCAGTAGAACCCTACCTGCCCCAATGTATAGTGCCAACGGTAAAGTTTGGTGGAGGAGGAATAATGGTCTGGGGCTGTTTTTCATGGTTTGGGCTAGGCCCCTTTGTTCCAGTGAAGGGAATTCTTAACTCTACAGCATACAATGACATTCTAGATAATTATGTGCTTCCAACTTTGTAACAACAGTTTGGGGAAGGCCCTTTCCTGTTTCAGCATGACAATGCCCCCGTGGACAAAGCAAGGTCCATACAGACATGTTTTGTTGAGGTTGGTGTGGAAGAACTTGACTGGCCTGCACAGAGCCCTGACCTCAACCCCATCTAACACCTTTCGAAATGAATTGGAACTCCGACTGCGAGCCAGGCCAAATCGCCCAACATCAGTGGCCGACCTCACTAACGCTCTTATGGCTGAACGGAAGCAAGTGCTCACAGCAATGTTACAACATCTAGAGGAAAGCCTTCCCAGAAGAGTGGAGGCTGTTATAGCAGCAAAGGGGGAACCAACCCCATATTAATGCCCATGATTTTGGAATGAGATGTTTGACAACCGGGTGTCCACATACTTTTCGGGTCATGTAGTGTATATGTGTAGAGTTAGTCAGTGTACATTGGGACTCAGAGGAGTCTTCCCCCAACAGATGTGTCTTTCCTGACTGCAGATGTTGCCAAAGCAACATACAACACTCTCTATATACACAGTCCTTTATCAAAACAGGAATGTGTGTATAGACTACTCTGTGTTTGATGGCTCTGGTAGAAGCCCGAGGCATCATGAAGGCATTGAACAAATTGCCCATTAGTGATCATGAATATAAACTGTAATTAGAATAAGTGCTGAGATTAGTCCAGTGGCGGTCAGTGCCATTTATGATGAGGGAGGACAACTTTTTTCCCCTCCACGAGCATGGCCTTACTCTATTACAGCATGTTGGATGACTGTCATTCATATTCCATTCATTCGGTTCAATAACACATAGGTTTAGGCTATTAGATGATACAAAAAATGTCCCTACACCCTAGCCTCCGAATGAAAGTTTACAATCTAGGTGCACACAGGCCTTGCACATTCTTGCCTGCATCTAGATTGTAATCATTAGTCCAAAAGTTTAAAACAAGAATTTCTATTGGACAAATTCAGGTATTTACGTCCCTGTTTTGTTTGCTTCCATTTAAGAAACATTTTTCAACAAAATCGGCAGTATGAATACAACCCTGGTCATAGCAGCAACGCAGTATTCATTCTAGCCTCTATGCACTCTCTTCTCAGCTTTTCCATTCGTTCGTGGACTTTAATGAACAACACATCAGCTGTATGTGACCAGGAAAAAAGGCCTTTCCAAGCAAAACCATATCATAACCACGACACACAGTCTACATCGTTGTCCCCATATTAGCTAAAGTAACATTCTAGTCAATATAGCTAATAGAACTAATGCGTTGGTAAACTCGCTACAATAAGTAACGTTACACTGTAGAGTGCTGTTGAGGCTACTGTAGACCTTCATTGCAAAATAGTGTGTATTAATCAATTATTTGGTGACATAAATATATTTTAGTCTAGTTTTTCAACGTTTTATTTAAAGAAATTCACTGAGAAGAATGGTCCTCCCCTTTCTTACTCTGAAGAGGCTCCGCTGGATTAGTCCCCATCTTAACCAATACAAACCAATGAAGAATGCCAATGATTGCCAAGTGCCCAATAGTCTGATTGCTCTCAAACCCAAGATGGGATGCTAAAGAGAAACAAACGGACCAGGTGGGATAGTGCCAAGAGGAGAGGCGACTGCTGTGAATGGGAAGATCCTGACTGACGCCTCACAACATGAACACGAATCCAACTGCATGCCCACACACTCGCGTGAATACCATTCTCACGTCGAGTATATGTCGTTGTCCTCCAACACGTGCACACAAATAGAGCTTGAAATCCTGATCACAATAATACTGTAGCAAGACATCCTCCATTCTTTTCAGAAGAAAATCTCCAGACAGAACTCCCACGTATTAAAATGATGAATCATTCAAACATCCGGGCAAACAAGTCCATCCTATTATAATTAGGGACAAGTAGCGGGTGTCATACAGGGGCGTCATGCAGAAATCTGGAGGTGACACGTGCCCTTGTGCCCCCTTGGGCATGACTCCTCTGATTGTACGACTCACAACAACCTAGCACATTCTGCCTTCGATCTACTTCAGAAATAGGCCTGTAGGCAGCAAGATATAAACATCCGATATACAGGGGCATACAAAAATGCTTGACCGAAAGAGGGGAGAGCTGATTGAAGCAGAGGAAAAGACAGGATAGAGACGTCCAGACATACTGAGGAAAACAGATGCCCGTACACACAAAACACACTAGGATGACACACACAAATACATGCACACGCACACCATCCCCCTCTCACACACACTGCTGCTCACCCTGCCCAGTATGACGTTGATTTCCACAGCCAGTAGTAGTCCGTAGAGCAGGGCCAGGAGTCCTGTGATGCCGTAGCGGAGTTGTCTCAGGCCGATGCCGTGCTCCGTGTACTTGGTAAACTTGATGGTTTTCATCAGAAAGGCCAAGACCCAGTAGAACAGTAGGGCTTTAGAGAGGATCAGAGAGAAACATTTGAATACCTCAGGACTCATAAAGGGAATCGTCAGTCATCTCAAGTCAACTCCCGACGAATGCAATTGGGTTAGGAATGTCCTATACATTCCCAACAGATTATGCAGATATCCAGTAAGTAAATGGAAGGTTGTTTCTGGTGAACTGTACACACTGCATAAGGAGTGAACTGTATATCTACAAAAGTGAATATCATACATATTATTTAGAATCCATATCATATACATTTTCTAATTAATTTCCATCCCCCATCTTTCCTCTGCTTGTGTCAGTTTTGTTTACATTTTGTGTCATGGCACTTCTGACAGAACTGCTTGTGTTTAGAACTCAAGTGACAATAGGGAATGAACAGCTGTACTGGAACTGTCAGAATGACTGTGCCTACCTGTTGGAAAGACAACCCACTCACGGATGCCATCCATTATAAATCCCCAAGACGCATCCGAAACGACGTGACCGATGTCATTTTTCACACCTTTTTTAGATGTTTTATAGGAGAGAAACCATGGTAACAGAGTCTCGTAGGAGTATGCTGAACATTCTGGGATTTGGGGTCTTTTTCCTCCCCCGTGAAGTCTGCAGATGTTCATAACAGAAACGTGGCCTGCATCTCAAACACTAACTCATGCTCTCTCCCCTCCCCCCGCTCCCTCCCTCCTTGCTCTCTTCTCCTCCCTTTCTTTCTTCCTTCCTCCCTTCCCTCCCCTCCTTCTCTCTCGCCTCAACTTTCCAGTTGTTTAGTGATGTATGTCCATGGTTGTTAAGCTCAATATCCATAGAAACAGAGTGAAAAGAAGGGACTCAGTATTGAAAAAGGTGGTCGATTCAGATCCTGTTGTAGCAGGTTGCCATGGTGAGTCACAGTCAACAAATCAACAATATAAGTCCTTTCTATAGGGGGGGTGTAACAATATTAGGAAGGTGTTCTTTTAATGTTTCGTACACTCAGTGTAAGTCCTTTCAGTGTGTTTGTTGTGGCTGTTTTGAAGGTCAATGACTTACATTATTTGTCAGACCTGCAGTTGTACTGTAAATCTCTAATGGAAGGCAGTCAATAAGAAGCCTATGGAAAAGGTGATCAATGGAAGAATGGTTGTGAAGAAAAGTGAAGAGTGAGTACTACTGATTAGAGTTGTGGGTTTGATTCCCACAAAGGCCTTATTCACTGAACATTTAAAAAGATCCCATAAGAAGAGAGAATGGATAACGGCGTTTGACATATGGCCATACGAGCATATCCCCAGCTGTAATCAGAGATTAAAGTCTGTCCGAGAAATACCGCCTGTGGGGTCACTCCCTCGACTAACACCGATTGGCAACGCATCGAGATTGAGGCTCAAGCACTGATGTGAACGAGGGAACTGGAGGAAGAGTGAACGAACATGGGCAGAACGCGGATGAGTTAATGACGCAGGAGGAGGAGGAGAAGTATGTGATCAGACGAAGAGGAGGAACATGGCAACTGAGGGGATGATGAAAGAAGTCAACATTGACGATGAGAGAACCGTGAAACGACAAAGACCACCTCGTGAGCACAAGACATTGAAAATACATCATTTCAACCAAAAAAAGACGTATTCTTTTCAATGTCTTCTGCTCATAGGGCAATGGACTGAGCTGGGACATGGCATTTATTGATAGGATTTTATAGATTTGAAAGAATATTGGCTATCAAATTATAACAACCAGAAGACATTAGTGTTGATGCTTGACGATGTCTCGATGATGCAACAAATATATTTATTTGGTAATTACCACACAGGAAAGTGTTACCGAGTGTTGATTTTTCAGTGTAACATTGTTAAAGAACCCAAGTGTTGGTCTTAACCATAGTTAAACCATATCTATGGTTATGCATGTACATTGATTGATTCATTAATCTTATCCTACTCAAATATAAATAACATTTTTCTAAACTAATCCAATCTGCTATTTGGATTTCCTACACCGGTTTCTGAAATGGTTGGTTCCTCATCTCATATCTTTGTCTCCCCATCCCAGCAGTCAGCCTGAATTCAGGTTGCGGGTGAATAAACATTTAAAATGTTGAATATCCCCACTTTGGCTGGATTCCAATAGGAATTACACCTCACTTCGCAAGCCATCATACTGTGAATATCCCCACTCTGGCTGGATTCCAATAGGAATTACACTTCACTTTGCAAGCCATCATAATGCGACTTGCAGGCCTGAAAACCATGAGATTCGGGCCACTGCATTGGGGTAAAACTAGGCCCTCAAAATAAGGCTTTATTAACTACTTGTATTGTGTTGAAGAATTACATTTTTATGATAAAGTATTCACTTAGAATCTCACTTAATGAAAGCCACAGTGGACAAAAAAGTATTATTGCAAAAACCATGTCTCTGTGACCTCGCTACCATCTAGAAGGCGGAGACGGTACAGATGCATCAACGCTGGGACCGAGAGACTGAGAAACAAACAGCTTCTATTTCCAGGCCATCAGACTGTTAAACAGTCACCACTAAGCCGGCTTCCGCCCAGTGCCCTGCCCCTGAAGCCCAGACACTGTTACTAGCCGGCTACCACCCGGTACTTTACCTTGCACCTTAGAGACCGCTGCCCTTATGTCCAGTCAATGATAGTCAATGAACACTGTAATGGTGCTTACATACTGTATTACCCACTTTATATGTATATACTGTATTCTAGTCTTGGTTTATCCTACATACTGTAACTACCGCTATACACACACCTTTTCTTTTCACATGCTGTCCACACTGTCTATACACAACATTCACATACGTATATAGAGTGGGGCAAAAAAGTATTTAGTCAGCCGCCAATTGTGCAAGTTCTCCCACTTAAAAAGATGAGAGAGGCCTGTAATTTTCATCATAGGAACACTTCAACTATGACAGACAAAATAAGGGAAAAAAATCCAGAAAATCACATTGTAGGATTTTTAATGAATTTATTTGCAAATTATGGTGGAAAATAAGTATTTGGTCAATAACAAAAGTATCTCAATACTTTGTTATATACCCTTTGTTGGCAATCACTATATATACAAAATATGTCTACAAATTAGTGGATTTTGTCAGCCAAACCCATCGCTAACAGGTGTATAAAATTGAGCATGCAACCATGCAATCTCCATAGACAAATATTGGCAGTAAAATGGCCTTTCTGAAGAGCTCAGTGACTTTCAACTGCATGCCACCTTTCCAACAACTCAGTTCGTCAAATTTCTGCCCTGTTAGAGCTGCCCCGGTAAATTGTAAGTACTGTTATTGTGAAGTGGAAATGTCTAGGACAACAACGGCATAACCGCGAAGTGGTAGGCCACACAAGCTCACAGAACAGGACCGCAGAGTGCTGAAGCGCGCAGCGCGTAAGAAACATCTGTCCTCGGTTGCAACACTCACTACCGAGTTCCAAATGCCTCTGGAAGCAACGTCAGCACAATAACTGTTCGTAGGGAGCTTCATAAAATGGGTTTCCATGGCCGAGCAGCAGCACACAAGCTTAAGATCACCATGCACAATGCCAGGCGTCGGCTGGATTGGTGTAAAGCTCGCCGCCGATGGACTCTGAAGCAGTGGAAACACGTTCTCTGGAGTGAC
Source organism: Oncorhynchus masou masou (assembly GCF_036934945.1). Classification (NCBI taxonomy): domain Eukaryota; kingdom Metazoa; phylum Chordata; class Actinopteri; order Salmoniformes; family Salmonidae; genus Oncorhynchus; species Oncorhynchus masou. Next base: position 47,291,520 of record NC_088233.1, read on the forward strand.
GCTTCAACATCTGGCAGACCGACGAATCTGGGTTTGGCGGATGCCAGGAGAACTCTACCTGCCCCAATGTATAGTGACAACTGTAAAGTTAGGAATAATGGTCTGGGGCTGTTTTTCATGGTTTGGCCATCATGGAAGGGAAATGTTAACGCTACAGCATACAGTGACATTTTAGACGATTCTGTGCTCCCAACTATGTGGCAACAGTTTGGGGAAGGCCCTTTCCTGTTTCAGCCTGACCATTCCCCCGTGCACAAAGCAAGGTCCATACAGAAATGGTTTGTTGAGAAAAACTTGACTTGCCTGCACAGATCCCTGATCTCAACTCCATCGGACACCTTTGGGATGAATTGGAGCGCTGACTGCGAGCCAGGCCTAATCGCCCAACATCAGTGCCCGACCTCACTAATGCTTACATGGCTGAATGGAAGCAAGTCCCTGCAGCAATTTTCCAACATCTAGTGGAAAGCCTTCCCAGAAGAGCGGAGGCTGTTATAGCAGCAAAGGGGGGACCATTTTGGATTTTGGAATAAGATGATCAACGAGCAGGTGTCCACATACTTTTGGTCATCAGTGTATGTTGATGTTGGGGTGGTGCATAAGAAGTTGATATAATTGTAAAATTTCCCTTTAAGGGTTTCCAAAAAAAACACCATAAATCTAGTTGTTTCAACTAATTATTATTAATGAACTTCTTCCACAGCCTTTTTTTACATTTACTTTTCAGTCCAATTGTTACAACAACAACAAAAAGAATCCTAAATAATAATTTATAGTATGAGACAAGTTGAGCAAACATTGTTTTCAATTGACTGAGTTTTTGCCAAAGTTCTCTCAAGCTTGGGCCAACTAAAAGTTTAGATAACACTGGGACCAAAACATTTTATAAACAAAAAAAGGCTGTGGAACCTGTTACTTAATAATATTTAGTCGAAACAACTAGATTTTCTTCACAATGTTGTGCATATGACTTTGTCGGTGGTGGAAATGGCTGGTCTCATCTTTCAACGTCAATTTGCCAGACGGTTTTGATATCCGTTCATCGTGATCCATTACACCTCAAAGCACAACAAGCTGCTTAATGTGAACCGTTTCACTCGTGAGTTCCAAATATCTCTAACCGTCACCCCTGCGCCAGTTGTTTCATGCGCACGATGTCAGAATGTTCTCACTGTTGCAGATAATTTATGTTTGAGGCTTTACTGAGCTGGACAAGCACTTCCCTAGAGTTTCCCAAGATCAAGTATGAAGACATTGCTCATCTCTAGTCAGAACAGGCCTTGCACAAATGTTTTCCCCCCAGCACATTTTGTGGCTGGTGTGCTGGCCCTCCACTTCATTTTGGGCCTAACAATACATGTACCAATATATCGTCCAAACACCAGCTTCTTGGGCATTATCACTTAACTAGAATTTTCAAATGTCATGCTTTTTGAGCACATAAAAAAGGAAGTAAGGTATTTGAATATTGAAGCAGAACCAGAAGCCTGCATTTTTATGTGAAACTCATAGATTTTGGTGGGTAGTCCCTAAATAAGTTTTTACAGTGTATAGATGCTGGATCAGTGTTCAATTTGAAACTGTTTAACCCTGGAGAATCTCATCAGTACCATGTCATGAAAGCATCCTGTTTTACAATCTTAATATTCTCAGCTGACATTTGTATCACTAATTAAAATGTAATTAAGTAGTGCCTCTCTTCACTTTATTTTTATTTAAAAAAAATTGTTGTACTGAAAAAAATGCAAGATTATAGTCACATAATGTCCTCATTCGTTTCCAGTAAAGAGACACAACAACTTCATTTTGAGTTATGGACGAACTGCACCTATTTTAACCTCCCCATGAGGAAAACATCTTTTGATTAGTGAACCAAGGTCGATATTGAATTTTTTAACTAGCTCGCCTCACTTTAAAATTTTTTTTCAATATGTTCAACATTAAATGGAATTTTATGGCCTTATTTAACTGATTCATGAGGATAACTACAGTACAAAGTATATGTTTTTTTTAACTAATCCCTTTCAACCTAATATCGGTATGGAATACACAAGACTAGAATCATCACACAAAGCAGATCTCTAACTCCTGCTTGATGGACACACATTGCATATTCTATTACTTGGGTTTCTGCCTTGAACTGCAGTAGAATTGATATCCATCCAATCAGAATAACGCAATTACACTTTAATGATAATTGCCTACAACCTTTACAGTCCTCAAACTCAACTCTGACCCTGGAAGCCAGCTCCACTGCATTTTGAAACTTGCCCCACCAGGTGTGTGCAATTAATTAACAGGTAGAACAGAAAACCAGCAGGCTCCGGACCTCGTAGGGTAAGAGTTGAATATCCCTGCTCTAGAGCAAAAAGCCATCTCATCTGAATATAAATGAACCATGCATCTGGGTTTAACATGACATTATTAATGCCTATGGTTTAGACAAAACCGCAATGCTGTACAACAGACTTCCTTACATTTGAATTGTATTGATTTGGGCTTAGAAGACCCTAGGGGCCAGCAAGCCTGCAAGTGAGTCATGGTTATCCACCATTCAGTAAAGCCTAGCAAGAGGTTGCTCTCACACGTAACAGTAATTGGGGACATCTTCGACAGCCAGAGGCATCTTTGCGCTACAGGGAGACAGACTTCAGCAGTTGAAGTTTGGAGGCTTGGATGTTTAACACTAGAGCGAGGTGAGCTGTGCATTCAAGTGGGGTGGGCATTCTGGCATAATTTGCACGGTACGGACGCGCACACACAAACACAGAGTATGCATACACACACACTCTGTAAAGTGCTTGGAAAACTATGAAGGAGCCTTTACCTAGCAGTAGCTTGGGGAAGTTGGAGGTCTCGATGTTGTGGTAGTAGATGATGGAGGTGATCCCCGCCATGAAGGCCAGGCCTGCAGGCATGTACAGGTGCAGGTGGAGGGACTGGGTGAACCTGGGAGAACACACACAGGACAGAAGGGGTTTAATGCACACACAGATGCACACAAACATGCACAGCTGCACACACACACACACAATTGGATAAGTTAAAATCATTCTATACACACACTCAATGCCGTATAAAAGCTGCAAGCAGACATTGTGCTATAGTGAATGGTTTTCTAGGGCGAAAGTGCAGGAGGAGAGCTCTTCCAATCAATTCACAAAAGCATAGGAGAAGCTCTCAGCGCCGACAGGCAATCCTACAGTAATCATGTGTAGGGGACTATAGGGGACACGCGTGGGCAATCAACGTGAGAGGAGGAGAACATACAAGGACAGAAGAGAAAGAGAAGAGGTGAAAGCCAGAGAGAGAGAGACACACAAGACAAGATGAGAGAGAGAAAGACAGCGAGAGAAAGAGTGAAAGAGAGAGAGAGAGAGTAAGGGGAATGCAAAGGCTCCGATTGATTTCCTGTAATTATTTAACCTATGACCTACATTTGTGAATCACACACTATTGGACTGTGGCGTGAGACCGATAAGTTGAAGACTAAATGGAGAAAGTTGACAGTCCTGCTATAAAAGTAGGCAAGGCTAGAAGTGCAGAGGAGGTAGAGAACCTAGTGACCTAGGTGGGTGGGGAGCGGGGACAGTTATGAAAAGAGTACAGTCTACAGCAGAAGCAGTCATTGAGAGGAGCAGAGGAGTTGAGAAGTCCGATGACACTGCTAGCTTTGCTAAAGATCCAATCGTGTTCAATGTGATGGAGGTGTACGGTCGTTGCAATGTCCTGGGGAGTCGGTTATGTCAAACATAGGGCGTGATTCCAGCAGAAGAGCAGGGGGAACGGACTCACCCATCGGAGACGACGCCCTCTGCGATCTCACAGACCAGGACGAAGAGGAGGACGAAGGTGAGGAGCCAGCGCAGGTTGTGACCAGGGAAGTGCAGCCAGGTGCTGTGGTGGATGTGCACCTTGGAGCTCTGGCTGCCCCAGCCTTTCAGAACACAGCAAACACAACAATGACACAGGAAACAGGAGATTAGCTCCAGAGAACAGCGTGACATTTATCTGATCTGTTGGGCCGGTGAGAGTCAATTCCCAACTAAGCATCCTCAATAATATTATACATTTTACTTGTCTATGGCCGGGATTCAATCCGATCAAGCTCTTTCAGCTATGCACATCCTAACGGTCAATGTTCTGATGCCACTCCTTTAGCTCCTTTCCAGACATTATTATGAGCCGTCCTCCCCTCAGCAGCCTCCACTGGAAGACAACTCAGACTATTGATTCCCGTAGAGACTATGGAGGGGACACACAAAGTCCACCTCAGGTGTATTACAATTCATGACCTTGGCTTGACAGCGGATAGGATCAATTCTACTGACTCCCCGGTACAACCTTGAAAAAACGGTGAGCCTAACAACAAAGTTGTCGCTGCGAGTCACAGGAGTAGGACTTGATTACAAGGTCATCAAATGGAGAGTTAGTGGCGAGTCTGTCAAGGTCCTCACTGTGAGGTGGGTCACCCTCCAGGGGCCTGCAGCTAGGCGTGTCTAGATAGAGAGAGAGCAAAGCTAATGTACCCTGCCTGAGACCGCCATTCCAGTTAGCTCTGAAAAGCTATTATGAAGTAAATGTACTCACACACCTTACGCGCTGCTCGGTGCACGGAGAAAAATGTAGCTTGATAAAAAGAAACTCCAGCACATTGGTGATCTAGATGTTTCCGACATTTAATGGATCTTATTTACCAATGTTTCGGTTCGGGAAGGCATCTAGACCACCGGTGTTGTTGGAGTATGTATTTTTATTACAGTGAGCTACTAAAACCTAACACCTCTCTCAACTGGCTACTGTGGTGTTGAGCCAGGCAGTACCCTCCGGTCAGTTACATCTGCGTTTTAAAGGAGCGTAACAGCTTACTTCGCTGTACCCCTGGGTTATTAAACACAACGCCTGGCCCAAACTGACCAAATGCTTATATCCTTAAACTGACATAACAATCTAATTGCTATGGGTTTCCTTAGCAATGCATCCAACTGCTGCTCCCGACAACACCTCCCTACTAATTACATTATAATATCTGTTGGGGAGGTTAAGTTAATTAGTCAGCACTGCTGGCATGCGCGCGCACACGCACACACACACACACACACACACACACACACACACACACACATACATTAGTATTCTGTGTGTGTAACTGAAGCTCTGCAAACATTACGACGCCCATGGCTCATCTCTCAGGGTCACTAGGCACCTTCCCTCTGACCTTCTCATCCAATCGGTTTTGAGGAGGTGAGAGGGTGCAAAGGGATCAAGGAAATGCAATTGAGATTCTCCTACAGGCTCAAGGTGACAGGGAGGATGAATGAGGGAGAGGGAGAGATAGGAAGAGGATTTTCTCTTTTAGTCGTCATTTGGAGCTAATCTTCCAAGAGTCCTTAAACATTCAAATACAATTTCTAATACAATCACATTTTCACATAATAACACTGTAACAAACAGGCATAATACACTGACATATTGACCAGATAAATACTCTTAACAGTCTGAAATTATAGATTGGTTCCTTCATCTGCCATAGTCCTGCACAAACTTCCAATTTATTATATTTCAATGGTTCTAAAGTACTGTTTGAATTTATATATTGAAATATTTCTGGTTAGCTCAGATAAATTATTCAATTTCTTTATTGCTCCAAGTCTAAATGTTATTTGCCTATTTCTCTTTTCTGTCTGGATAATACATGATAATACATGAATGTCTGTCTCTTACCAACTGAATACTGCTGTGAATAGAGTTTGGCCGTTCTAAATGGTGTACTGTATATTGTGAAATAAAATAAGCATGTTTTTTTTTCAATTATCTTGTTGAGCATACCTAAAACAGAAGAACCATATCTCCACCTTAAAACAATCCATGCTGCTCTGTTCTGTGCACTCTGCAGCCTCCTAATTTAACATGCTGATGCATTTCCCCAGACCACAGAACAGTAGTTCACCTGACTCTCAATTCATGTTTGGGTTGTTTGCTTAAGAATCTTCCCTGGTAAATATTTAGCTATCCTTCCGATCATGCCATGCCATAGAAAATGTTTTTTTTTTTTTTACATAGATGATTTATTTGAGACGACCATGATAAGCAGGTGTCTAGCAGCAATCCTAGTAGTGCGGTTTCTGCCACTTCCTCAATTTGTACTCCCCATACTTAATTGTATCCCATGCTGTGTTGGCCTTTTCCTGGTGGAACAGACCAACATAACCTTGGTTTTCTTGGTGTTCGAAACAAGTTGGTTCAGACAAACCCACTCCTTGATATTTCCCAGATCTACTTGTAGAGCATGCTGTACCTATTGAAACGATTGTCTTGCTGTATAAACTGTAGTATCATCCACAAATATAGTAGCTTGAGTTTCAGATGAGGGCTAATGAAAGCTATTGGTATATATTAAGTAAAGAAGTGGCCCAAGGCAGCTGCTCTGCGGTATTCCACAGTTTAACACATGAAGGGAAGAAAACAACCCATTGATATAGGTACACTGTTTTCTGTCAGTTAGATATGACTGTACCAAATTCAATGCTGCCTCCTTCAAAAAAATATTTAATGATCCACTAAATCAAATGCTGCGCTAAAATCTAAAAATAGTACACCCACAACTACTATCAATAGCATTGAGCCACTGGTCAGTCATGTCAACCAATGCAGTGGTAGTGGAATGCTATTTGCGATAAGCATGCTGATTGGCTGTAAAAAGATCATTATTTTCCATATACTCCCAAATTTGTCTACTTATAATACCCTCCAATATCTTACTGAGGGAAGGGAGTAGACTGATTGGTCGACTATTGGCAGGAGTAATGGGTTCTTTGCGGTCTTGGAACGAACACAGTTTAGCATGCTTCCATACATTTGCAAATGTCCCCTTTTCCAGTGACCAACTAAATATGTATTTCAATGGAGCTGCAATCTGGGGAGCAGCATAACGAAGTAAAAAATTGTCCATAAGATTTAACCTGTAGATTTACCATTGGGTAATGACTTCTACAGGTTTAACACCTCGGGCAACGCTTTTCCTTGATGATGGGATTATTATTATTTTCTCCTTTCATTGATCTCCGTGGGGAAGTGATCACTCATTCCAAAATCGCGCCATTTACTTTTGCTTAAAATGTTCAAAACATGCAATAATAGCCCGTGGCCTATTCCCAGAGGTCTTGCCCATTCTATGGACTCTGGAGAAAGAGACATTGCGCACGACATCAGTGGGCAGTTTCAGTTGAGTTGACGTAAAGTCTCGGGCAGTGTCCTCACAGCCTCCGCTGTTGTCATTCTCCCGTATCCCTGAAAAGATTACATTGTCCCGCATTGATCGACGTTGTACATCAAGCAAGGTTTATTTGAAGTTGTTTGTTCTCCCTTTTGCACCACCTCCACCTTGCCAGGAGTCTACAGTACCTTTCAGTGCCGTGTTCTCTCTCCTTACGTCATCAATCTGACGTTGGCTGAATTCCAGACTGGCACGTAATGCATTGATGTCCTCTCGTAGTATAACCAAGATATCAAGTTTGGCAAGTGTTTCATTGATGGATTTCAACAAGTCAACATCCATAAACCTCTACCCCCTCTCCACGCGTGCCCTCTTGCTTGGAGTTGGTTTGATACCGCTTGGCCAACTTGGTTTTCGTTTGTTTCGTTGATTGAGTTGGTTGTCCTTAACAATGCTCGAATCCTCCGAAACCAGCGACATGTTTCCTTGAGTATCTCTCATTAATTACTTTAGGGAGGCAGGGTAGCCTAGTGGTTAGAGTGTTGGACTAGTAACCGGAAGGTTGCAAGTTCAAATCCCTGAGCTGACAAGGTACAAATCTGTTGTTCTGCCCCTGAACAGGCAGTTAACCCAATGTTCCTGGGCTGTCATTGAAAATAAGAATTGGTGCTTAACTGACTTGCCTTGTTAAATAAAGGAAAAAAAATTATGAATCTTTTGAGCTCTTTCTCATTTCCTCCTCCTATTTATACCTATCTTTCTCTCTCTCTCGCTTTGTACTCACTCCATCTTTTATCTTCCTTCTAGCTAATGGGTTTATCCCAGTCCTTAGTAGTGTCGGGGTAAATCTGGCATGGCACCCTATTATCTTTAGAATGCACATATTTTTTTCCCAGAGCCAGTGGAGCACTGTAAAGGGAATAGGGTTGAATTTCAGATGTAATGTAGCCTCTCTCTAACAGTGTCGCAGGGACGTAGAGACTTGGTCAGTCACACACTGATGACACATGGCCAAACACGTAAGAGTCACTTCACCAGCAGTCACAGGGACACAAAATGGGTCTAGGAATGATAACAGCTGAAGAAAGTCACAGCACATTACAAAACGGGGATGGGGACACAGTGAACTTGTCACACATTGATGACACAGAGGTGGCCAGCCGGTCACACGGTGATGATGACACCAGTGGAATTGGAGGGGGTAGCCAGGTGGAACAGACTGGCAGGCGAGCAGGGTTGTGCAACCCGACCCTACAGTAGATTCTGGTTCCAGCTCCTGCTCGCGAGGTCTAAATTCCAGCAGAAAGGTCACATTTGTTTGTCAAAAATAAAAATGCTTCCCACAACGAGGGGTTTCTTGGAATATGTCCCAACCAGCCTCCCAACCCCACCATGCTTCACCTAGGATCATGTTCCCATTAGAATGTTAATGGTTTGATCATAGGGGACACACTGTTAGTCAATGATGGCGCTTGCAAAGCCAGGATTATAGGTTCAAATCCCAGGGCAACCAATATGTCAAATGTATGCACACATGACTGTAATTCACTTTGGATAAAAAGCTTCTGCTAAATGGCATTTATTATAAACTGTACCGTGGACTATATATTCCTATGCAAAATGAATTAATGCATAGTTAGTTAAACAAAACAAAATAACTACAGCTCGGTACACTCCCTCTAGCATATGCTGACACCATCACTGATTACCAGCGATTACAGAACATTTCATTGCAACATAAGCACCCAGTAACGGAGTGAATGGCTCAGTAATGAGCTACCATAGGACAGTTATGCTTGAGCGCGCGTGTGCGTGCGTGCGTGCGTCCGTCAACACATTTTCCCGCTCTTGTGGTTGTGAGGCCGTGTGGCTCTCACCTCGTGGTAACACTCACCGATGAAGAGGATGGGGAAGGTGATGAAGAGCAGGAAGATGTGCGGCACCACGTTGAGCGCGTCCAGGAAGCAGCCGTTGTTGAGAACGCCGCTGTCCACGTTGTACGCCAACGAGTTGTTCTCGTTCCCACAGAACGCCAAGGACATGTTGGAACCGGGACTCTACGGGGGGGGAAACTCACCACAGGAAAGGAGGAGGAAAAAAGGGGAAAAAGAGGAGGAGGAGGACAACAAGAAAAAAGGAGAGAGAATCTCTCAGAGCATGTTGTTTCTTTTGCAGGACACTGATGTATTTCCAGCGGCAGGTCTCGATGAGTTAGAACGTGACCTCCGCTCTCGTAGTTCCTCTCTTTCACATCCTGGCTCCCAATACCAGGTCCAGAGAAAAAGAAGGGAGAGGGAGAAGAAAGGAGAGAGAGAGAGGAGGGTAATTACAGTCCAGTTAAAGGGAAAAAGCGGCACTCTTCGCTTTCCTGAGAAGCAGCATTGCCAGCGGAAAGCTCGCTGGTAACAAATTCCTGCATCCTGTTCCCCTGCGGTCTCCAAAACACATCCTTGATACCCACGTCTGATTGCCAGGCCAGCTTTGTCTGTTCGCTCTCACGTGCAAAACGCTGCACAGCTCCTCTGGAACACACACCACAAAGACACAAAACACACACCGGCGCCTCACACACACACACACACACACGCACGCACGCACGAGCGGAGTCCTCCTGCGGTGCACCTGCTATTCCTATCTCTGTAAATGAGATTTCAGAGTCGACCTTGCAAGACGACAACTGAGGGTGAATGTGAGACAGTTTGTTCGTACAGAAGAGACGACCTGCTAGAGGTGGCACGGAGAAAGGGAGTGAGAGAGAGCGAGAGAAAGGTGAGGGGTGAACAAGACAGAGGAAAGAGAGGGGGTAATCAAAGAAGAGGAGGGGTGAACATGAATGAAATAAAGAGAGAGAGAGAGAGAGAGAGAGAGACATAGACAGACAGACAGAGCGAGAGAGAGGTACCAATGCTGACATCCCAGAGGACAGTTAGGCTATGTGAGAGGCATCTGGAAGCATGCAAAATCCCAAACCTAATTATTTCCAGGAATTACATAATGATATCCCTTCATTTATTCATTGGCTTTCTACATATTCACCTGTGTTCAAGCACTCAGGGACAAAAAGAACAAAATGGTGACAGAATGACTAGATTGCTGTAGTGGCACAGACATGCAGTACCAGTCAAAAGTTTGGACACACCTACTCATTAAAGGTTTTTTCTTTACTATGAAATAACACATATGGAATCATGTCGCAACCAAAAAAAGTGTTATACAAATTAAAATATATTTTATATTTGAGATTCTTCAAAGTAGCCACCCTTTGCCTTGATGACAACTTTGCCTTGTTAAAAGTTCATTTGAGATTTTTGGTTCCAACCGCCGTGTCTTTGTGAGACGCAGAGTAGGTGAACAGATGATCTACACATTTGTGGTTCCCACCATGAAGCATGGAGGACGAGGTGTGATGGTGCTTTGCTGGTGACACTCAATTATTTATTTAGAATTCAAGGCATACTTAACTAGCATGGCTACCACAGCATTCTGCAGTGATACGCCATACCATCTGGTTTGTGCTTAGTGTTACTATCATAAAGTTTTTCAACAGGACAATGACCCAACACACCTCCAGGCTGCGTAAGGGCTATTTGACCAAGGAGAGTGATGGAGTGCTGCATCAGTTGATCTGGCCTCCACAATCCCCCGACCTCAACCCAATTGAGATGGTTTAGAATGAATTGGACCGCAGAGTGAAGGAAAAGCAGCCAACAAGACTGTTGGAAAAGTATTCCTCGTGAAGCTGGTTGAGAGAATGCCAAAAGTGTGCAAAGCTGTCATCAAGGCAAAGTGTGGCTACTTTGAAGAATCTAAAATAGATTTTGATTTGTTGAACACTTTTTTGCTTACTACATTATTCCATATGTGTTGTTTCATAGTTTTGATGTCGTCACTATTATTCTACAATGTAGAAAATAGTCAAAATAAAGAAAAACCCTTGAATGAGTAGGTGTCCAAACTTTTGACTGGTACTGTATATACTGCTGTAACGAGTACGCTAGGAGTCGGGAGTGAATTTAATAATAAATGAAACATGGAACAAAACAAGAAACACGAGTAGCGTACAGACATATAACACAGGAACAGAATCAATATCGCCTGGGGGAAGAACCAAAGGGACCGACAGATATACTGTAGGGGAGGTAATCAGGAAGGTGATGAAGCGCAGGTGCGCGTAACGATGGTGGCAGGCGTGCGTAATAATGAACCAAACTGGCGACAAACGAGCGCCAGAGAGGGGGAGCGGGAGTAGACGTGACAACTGTCTAAAACACAGGAACATAAAATATGAATGGCATCCTTAAAAAAAAGACTACTGTATGTTATGCTGTTTTATTGTCAGGATTATGGATCCTAATGACATTCTGCTCATTCACGCAGGTCATCAACCCAAGGTACAGAATGCACAGAGTAAATTCACACTTTTTTATAATTGATGTGTAGATCGAATACAGTAATCTGGGCGATGCCCAGCTCAGCTGTCAGGGGTGAGAGGTGACAACTGGGCCACGTTCAGTTGCAAAATGTTCCAAATAGAAATACCATAAATAGAGCCGACGTGATTCCTTATTCTACATGTCAGAGAGGCATGTTGGTTCCACATAGCATATTTCTAGCTGAATGATCAACAACAGCGCGCTCTACTGAACGCACCTCTGATGCTAGAGGGAGGTGCAGGGAGGGAGGGGAACAGAGTGAAGATGCACGGCTGGTCGTCGAGACACGATACCTGATACCTCCCTCGACACCCACGCCGTGTTCAGCAGGATGCAACTTTTTGGAACATGGAGATAGAAATATGCTATGTAGAACAAAACATGCCTTTCTGACGTAGAAGGAATCACATCAGGTCTATTCATGGAATTTCTATCTGCAAAGTTCTAGAACATTTTGAAACTGAACGTGGCCCCGGGGGAATGCAACATCTGTAACTCTGTACCCTCACTTCCTATCCTGCACCAAAATACCTCCCCACGTGGGAACGAAGAAGTTGGCATGAGGGAGATATCCAGTAGCTTCCACAGACATCTCTAGGAAGAACTTTTAAATACATATACACTAAATGTAGATATTTTCTAGCTTTTCTATATACATTATATTGACATGTGCAACAGACATGTTGAATTTGAGTGTTTTCTTTCGTCTCTCTGGAGTGTCACGTGGCCAGGGTTTTGCACTTTTCTGACTTTTCTATTCGTTACGTAGCAATAGGCAAGCTCAATCAAGCGCTGATAAAGTATTTGAAATCATTTCAAGAGCATTTAAACCTAGGTCTGATGTGCAACAATCAACAATCTCCAACCTACTTGTGTTTTTTATTTTTTTATTTTTCCTCTGTATTCACGTGTGCGGCCAGTTTTAGCTGTGTTAAACTGTCTTGTCCTCAATTTGAGATTACCACCGTCCATTGTGGGATTATTCCCCAGGGAGAGTTTAAAACGCCAACTGTCAGAATTAAAAGGGGAGGGGCAGAACAGATGCTTTAACAGCGGCTCAGAGGAACATTTTGATCCTCTCATGTTGGAATGTTCCAGAATGGAACTCACATCGGAAGTTCTTGAAACCTTCAGTAAAATCACTGACCAGTGGCTACAGAGACCACTGACTGACTGACTTTCCTACCTTTCAGCTGCTCCAGTTGTGCATAGGTATGTAATTGGATTCAAATCTCTATTGGCAGCCTTTCAGGACCGGAACTAAAGCGTTACGACTAATGGCCATGTGGCCAAAGAGACAGACAGACCTACTCACTGACAGACAACCGTCTCAGCTGTTCACAGTAGTCCACCGCTATGTATTTTGTGTATTCTCTGTGAACATAGGAGGTATCTGAACATTCATCAGGACCTTTTGAAGAATATCTGACTCCAATGGGTGTATCCTGCCAATTCCAGAAGAGAGTAACCTCGGTTTAGCAGTTCTTTTTCTGGGTTACTGTGGTTCAACACAACATGAGAGAAAAGTAGATAGCCTACCTGTGCAGCTAGGGGAGAGCTCTATAACTGGGAAACAACAGTTAGTTTCTGAGTCATTCTCTCACTTAAAATATTGAGATCTGGTGGATAATAGAGAGAGATCCAAATTGAGCAGCAGCTGCTGAAAAACAATGTACTCTTACAAATATCGAAATGTACATGGTTTTAGAGTTGAAGTACATTGGAAAAAGCAAACGGAAAACTGCAAGACTGAATGGGAGACAAAACAAGCAGCAAACGATGAAGATGAGCTTGTGTAAAAGTATATTTTATATAAAATTGTGCAGTTATCTTAGCTAGCTGGATTGTTTACAAGTTGTTAGGGACTCTCCTAACAGAAGCTAGCTAACAAAACATAGCTAGTTAACAACCGAAAGACAGAAGGACAAATGATTACAAGGCAATGATTCTCAAAAGCCTGGAGGCTTGAATGTGTTTGCTACCCTAAAAGTAGAAGCTGAACTCATCTCAGAAGCTGAGGAAAAGGTCAAGGAGGGAGATGGAGAAAAGCAGACCCCAACAGCCTCTGTGACCCAGCAAGAAGCACTCTGTGTCCTTCTACCTACCTCACCTGCAGCAGACAGAGCCAAGGACATGCCTACAACACCAAGAACACCTGCTATGCAACGTTTCCACAACACCCTCTCCCTAGTTTAAGCAGAGGTCATAGAGAGAACAAGCTTCAAGTGGAGGACAGTGTCCAGAAACTAAAAGAAGAGATGAAACAGTTCAGGGAGGAGAGCAGAGCATCTTTTGCTAAATTAGAAAGCAGAATGGACAAACTGAGTCAGACTAATGATGACCTCAGAGACCATCTGAGCACAACAAGAGAGGAGCTACAACAAAGAGAGAGGTACATTGACACCCTCAACCAGCAGCTAGTCATTATGTTCTCTACATCTAGAGAACATGTCCACCAGCTTGGTACAACACAGGCACAACCTAAGACCAGCATAACCAGCATGGCCTCCACCACACAGCCCGATGACACTGCACCAGGTCAACCTACCGGCCTCCCAATCTGCTCCAGCCAAGGTCAACATACCGGCCTCCCAGTCTGCTCCAGCCCAGGTCAGCCTACTAGTCTGCTCCAGCCTCGGTCAGCCTACTAGTCTGCTCCAGCCTCGGTCAGCCTACTAGTCTGCTCCAGCCGCGGTCAGCCTACTAGTCTGCTCCAGCCTAGGTCAGCCTACTAGTCTGCTCCAGCCTCGGTCAGCCTACTAGTCTGCTCCAGCCTCGGTCAGCCTACTAGTCTGCTCCAGCCTCGGTCAGCCTACTAGTCTGCTCCAGCCTCGGTCAGCCTACTAGTCTGCTCCAGCCTCGGTCAGCCTATCAGCCTCCCAGTCTGCTCCAGCCTCGGTCAGCCTATCAGCCTCCCAGTCTGCTCCAGCACAGTCTGCTCCAGCCCAGGTCAATCTACCAGCCTCCCAGTCTGCTCCAGCACAGTCTGCTTCAGCCCAGGTCAACTTACCAGCCTCCCAGTCTGCTCCAGCCCAGGTCAGCCTCCCAGCCTGATCCAGCACTGTCTGCTCCAGCCCAGTTCAACCTATCAGCCTCCCAGTTTGCTCCACCCATACAACCACCCACAACTGCAGTAATTATCAATTCAAATGGGAAGTTCTTGGTCCAGGAAAGATTACTCCCCTGACACCAGGTATATAACTTCTGAATAAGATTGACATCCACAACAAATGACCTTCGTGCCAAAAGTGAAAATGTATCTGGGGCAGTGAGAAGAGTGGCAGAGCGTTCCCAACAACCAAGAAAATACTTCCCGGAACAGTTGATGGACAAAATAAAGCTGATCACTGTAGACTGTGCCTCACTGCTCAACATCATAATGGCTCACCATCCCACTCGGACATGCGAACACTTACAATGCCTTTGGAAAGTATTCAGACCCCTTTACTTTTTCTCCATTTTTCTAAGTTACAGCCTTAAATCTACAAACAATACCACATAATGACAAAGCAAAAACAGGTTTATACATTTTTGCTAACATACAATGTTTCTTCCTTTAAAAGTTTTGAGCTAATGCCGCGACCATTTGTGGTAGATGGTGGCAGATTGTGGTAAATTGCATCATTCTGGCAACAATGGCTGACACTTAAATAACGTGCCATAGAATTCTGTGGCACCCCACAAACTGCGCTGCAGTTCGCCTTAACCTTTAAAGGAAGAACCACTGTGAGTGTTCAGACCCTTTACTCAGTACTTTGTTGAAGCACCGTTGGCAGCGATTACAGCATTGAGTCTGCTTGGATATGACGCTACCTGTTTTCGCATTGTCAATATGGGTTATTATGTGTAGATTGCTGAGGCAAATGTTTTATTTAATTGATTTTAGAATATGGCTGTAATGTAATAGAATGTGGAAAAAGCCAAAGGGGTCTGAATACTTTCCGAAGGCACTGTATACCATAATGTACACCTTGATCAGGACAGTTTCAGAACCTTTGCTAAGGACCTAAAGGATGCAACACTTCACCCCAGCAGCAGAGGCCCCAAGTGGAATCATAATTTGGCATAAGCAGGACTAGGCACTAAATGTTTTTTTTTTTTTTTAAAGGTACTAACCACACTTGGCTAAAACTTAACAAAAGTACAATCTATTGTGACAATGATGTATACATATGTGCAGCTTATGCTCCTTCAGATTCATCATATCATGATGACCAATTTTTTGACAATCTCCATACAGAAATCATTCAATTTCAGGCAGAGTGCTTATTTGTGGAGATTACAATGAACGGGTTCTGAGCCTGACTACACTGCTGCGGGAGGTAACCACTGCATATATTTGGAAACCCCTCCTTGTACCCTCCTTGTGCAGAGAGCCACATGAATTCACAGAAATACTCATTAGAAATGTTGATGAAAATACAATTTTTAGACATGGAAATATAGATACACTTCTCCTTAAAACCTGTTACGGCTAGACGATCCGCTAGCGGAACACAAGTGCAATACACCAAAATAAAGCTTTAAAAACAGCAAGGGACAGGACATCATAATCCTACTGGAAACATAGTGTCGTGGAGACATTGATATTCAGTGTCCCTCAAGGCTATAGAGAAGGTTTACTACCATCAATCAAACATAGAAATGTTAAACGGGGCCGGGACTCACGTGGAATCATCATTTGGCATAAGCAGGACTTGGCACTAAATGTAATTTTAAGAAAGGTACTAACCACACTTGGCTAAAACTTAACAAAAGTACAATCTATTGTGACAATGATGTATACATATGTGCAGCTTATGCTCCTTCAGATTCATCATATTATGTTGATAAATGCTTTGACAATCTCCATACAGAAATCATTCAATTTCAGGCAGAGTGCTTATATGGGGAGATTACAATGCGAGAACAGGTTCTGAGCCTGACTACACTGCTGCGGGAGGTAACCACTGCATATATTTGGAAACCCCTCCCCTCATTATAAATAATGAAAAACAGTCCTGACCGAATACTGAACAAAAACAGGGAAGGAGTTAGTGCATCTCTATCGAACCTTAGGCCTGTACATGCTTGTGTAACAGTTTAACTTTAGTCCGTCCCCTCGCCCCTACCCGGGTTCGAACCAGGGACCCTCTGCACACACCGACAACAGTCACCCACGAAGCATCGTTACCCATCGCTCCACAAAAGCCACGGCCCTTGCAGAGGGGAACCACTACTTCAAGGTCTCAGAGCGAGTGACGCCACCGATCGAAACACTATTAGCGCGCATCACTGCTAACTAGCTAGCCATTTCACATCGGTTACACTTAATGGTAGAATCGGATGGGAATCTTTAGGTCGGTTTACTTACTGCTCAGGTCTTGGGATAAGAGTAGTTGATTATGCCATCACATGGACCCTTCCTCCATTAGTGCATTCACTGTCAGACCACAGCCACCATTGTCAGGTCACAGTCTGATTAACGTGTTTCTGAAGAAATTAACCACCAATACTCATTAAAAAAAAAACTGCCCAACAAACTCTACAAAATGAACCAATTGTGCAGATGCGCTCCAAAAAGTGCAGAGAAATTCATTGAAACATTGAACTCAAATGAAATTAACTCTATACAGGTCTTCACCTACTCGAAACATCAATTGCATATTCCAAAAAGCAGCATCAAAAGCAAATTTTAAAAAACCAAAAGAAATGCAACATCAGAAACGAAAAACTAGACGTCTGAAAAATGGTTTGATAACGAATGTTTAAACAATTACAAAACACCTAAGGCAAATGTCAAATGAAAAAACATAAGCAGCAAAGCAACCCAGAGCTACACTATAAATACTTTGAAACAGTATACATGCAAGAAATTGAATTATACCAATAAGTCATTAAAAAAACAACCAAAATTCATTAGATTACCCAATAACCAAACAAGAACTAAATGAAAAGCTAAAATCTATAAAACCAAAGGCTTGTGGTCTAGATAACATCAGAAATGAAATGCTGAAAAACAGCACACCTGTGTCGCAAAATGCTGCGCTTAAATTGTTCAACATGGTACTAACTTCTGTCTGCTTTCCTGATGTCTGGAAACAGGGGCTCATCTCCCCTAACCACAAAAGTGGAGACAAATCAGACCCCAATAATTACAGGGGAATTTGCATAAACAGCAACATGGGAAAGATTTTCTGTAGCATTTTCAATTCAAGAATCCAAACTTTTCTTCAAGGAAAAAATGTAATAAGTAAATGTCAAATTGGCCATTGTACTACTGACCATATACAGTGGCTTGCGAAAGTATTCAGCCCCCTTGGAATTTTTCCTATTTTGTTGCCTTACAACCTGGAGTTTTTGTATCATTTGATTTACATAACATGCCTACCACTTTGAAAATGCAATTTTATTTATTTATTGTGAAACAAACAAGACAAACACAGAAAACTTGAGCATGCATAACTATTCACCTCCCCCACAAAGTCAATACATTGTAGAGCCACTTTTTGCAGCAATTACAGCTGCAAGTCACTGGGATTTTTGCTCATTCTTCAAGGCAAAACTGCTCCAGCTCCTTCAAGTTGGATGGGTTCCGCTGGTGTACAGCAATCTTAAAGTCATACCATAGATTCTCAATTGGATTGAGGTCTGGGCTTTGACTAGGCCATTCCAAAACATTTACATGTTTCCCCTTAAACCAATTGAGTGTTGCTTTAGCAGTATGTTAGGGTCATTGTCCTGCTGGAAGGTGAACCTCTGTCCTAGTCTCAAATCTCTGAAACAGGTTTACCTTAAGAATTTCCCTGTATTTAGCACAATCCATCATTCCTTCAATTCTGAACAGTTTCCCTGCTGATAAAAAAACATCCCCCCCAGCTTGATGCTGCCACCACCATGCTTCACTGTGGGGGTGGTGTTCTCTGGGTGATGGGAGGTGTTGGATTTGCGCCAGACATAGCGTTTTCCTTGATGGCCAAAAAGGTCAATTTTAGTCTCATCTGACCAGAGTACCTTCTTCCATATGTTTGGGGAGCCTCCCACATGCCTTTTGGCAAACACCAAACGTGTTTGCTTATTTTTTTCTTGAAACAAAGTTTTTTCTGGACACTCTTCAATAAAGCCCAGCTCTGTGGAGTGTACTGCTTAAAGTGGTCCTATGGACAGATACTCCACTCTCCGCTGTGGAGCTTTGCAGCTCCTTCAGGGTTACCTTTGGTCTCTTTGTTGCCTCTCTGTTTAATACCCTCCTTGCCTGGTCTGTGGGGTTTGGTGGGTGGCCCTCTCTTGGCAGGTTTGTTATGATGCCATGTTTTTTTCCATTTTTTAATAATGGATTTAATGGTGCTCCGTGGGATGTTCAAAGTTTCAGATATTTTTTTATTACCCAACCCTGATCTGTTTGGAAAGCTCCTTGGTCTTCATGGTGCCGCTTGCTTGTTGGTGCCCCTTGCTAAGTGGTGTTGCAGACTCTGGGGCCTTTCAGAACAGGTGTGTGTGTATGTATGTATGTATGTATGTATGTATGTATGTATGTATGTATGTATGTATGTATGTATGTATGTATGTATGTATGTATGTATGTATGTATGTATATGTAGACCCTTTGCTGTTGTTCTGGGATTGATTTGCACTTTTCACACCAAAGTATGTTCATCTCTAGGAGACAGAACGTGTCTTCTTCCTGAACAGTGGGACGGCTGCTTGGTCCCATGGTGTTTATACTTGCGTACTATTGTTTCTACAGCTGAACGTGATACCTTCAGGCGTTTTGAAATTGCTCTCAAGGATGAACCAGACTTGTGGTCTTAGGTGATTTCTTTTGATTTTCCCATGATGTCAAGCAAAGAGACATTGAGTTTGAAGGTAGGCCTTGAAATACATCCACAAGTACACCTCCAATTGACTCAAATGATGTCAATTAGCCTATCAGAAGTTTCTAAAGCCATGACAATTTTCTGGAATTTTCCAAGCTGTTTAAAGGCCCAGTCAACTTAGTGTATGTAAACTTCTGACCCACTGGAATTGTGATACAGTGAATTAGAAGTGAAATAATTGGTCTGTAAACAATTGTTGGAAAAATGACTTGTGTCATTGCACAAAGTAGATGTCCTAACCGACTTGCCAAAACTATAGTTTGTTAACAAGACATTTGTGGAGTGGTTGAAAAACAAGTTTTAATGACTCCAACGTAAGTGTATGTAAACTTCCAACTTCAACTGTATCTACATTGGAAAACTTTAATATGGCAGTGATTGCCAGCAGAGCATTGTACGCAATAAAAACAACATTATTCAAAATCAACATCCCAATTAGAATTTGGACCAAAATATTTTACAACGTAATCCTAACAATAGCTCTTTACGGAAGAAAGGTTTGGAGACTTTAAAATGTGGGACAAACATCCAATTGAAGCCGTAAAGTCCATAGAAATGCACAAACGAATAATGCATGTAGTGCAGAATTTGACCACTTTCCAGTGGTAGTGAAAAAAACAAGAAATATTATTACAATTTTGGCTAAACCCAAATTCATGTCCAAATTCAAGTTTCCAATTGAAAGCACTTCAAACCCAAGAGCTGAGCCCAGAAACGAGCCCTCTCAGTCAGCTGGTGTTGAACCTAACCATCCAACCGGACACTAGCACTACTTCAAAAGAAAGAATACACATAAACAATATCATGAACCATTCAAAAGGACTCATATTTACAACATTGGAAAAACGAAACAAAATCCCAAAACCGACTACATTGCTATCTGCCCCTAAACAGAGAATACTAACATGCTGAGTATCTCTACTCTGTCAGAGATACGAAGCAGAGACAGATCCTTACCAAGTACAGGCTGAGTGACCACCAATTGGCAATAAAAACTGGCAGACATAAAAAGACATGGTTCCCCAAAGAGGAGCGTGTATGTGGTCACTGCATGACAGGGGAGGTAGAAACAGAGATGCACTTTCTCCTTCACTGTGAGAAATATATCTCACCAAGAGATTCATTATTCACAGAAATTACTATATCTATTCCTAATTCTAAATGTATTAAACCCAGAGGAAAAAACTAAAATACTAATGGGTGAAGGAGCAAGGGCTCCTCTTGCAGCCAAATATGTACAGCACCAGTCAAAGGTTTGGACACACCTACTCATTCAAAGGTTTTCTTTCTTTCTTTTTTTACTATTTTCTACATTGTAGAATAATAATGAAGACATCAAAACTATGAAACAACACATAACAACACATAAGTAGCCACCCTTGCCTTGATGACAGCTTGTATTGGCTTTGACAATATTGACGCAATGTTTTTCATGCCAATAAAGCAGCTTGAATTTGAGAGAGAAAGACAGAGAAGATTAGAGGCAAAGGCATGTAACGTGTGTGTGTCGGTAGTACCCTGAATGATGTAGTGATGGTCATACATAATTTAGTGACAGAGAGAGGAAAGCAATAACATATAACACATGTGAAGGACACATCAAACAAACCATCTTGACACCGAGCACAGAGTCCAGCGAGATATAGGCCAGATATATGACTCAATTGGAGTTGACTACATGGCCCGGCCAAACACTATGCCACGCCCACTCACCGACCCTTCACTGAATGCGAACACATTCGGGCCGTCTGATTAGTCCAAAAACCGATGGGTTTGGCCAGACCATATGCACACACATGCACTCATCATTTGCTGCTTCTACTCTGTTCTTTATTTTACTCCTATTATTATTATTATTATTATTATTATTATTATTATTATTATTATTAGGGATGCGCAATATATTGGTGAACATATCAGAATCGGT
This sequence comes from Oncorhynchus masou masou, assembly GCF_036934945.1. Classification (NCBI taxonomy): domain Eukaryota; kingdom Metazoa; phylum Chordata; class Actinopteri; order Salmoniformes; family Salmonidae; genus Oncorhynchus; species Oncorhynchus masou. The sequence continues at coordinate 47,312,952 of NC_088233.1, forward strand.
CGACATTAGCTAAAAATGCCAACATCAGTATTGGCCGATGTCTGGTTTAACCTCTAGTTTAATTTAGTCAAATTCTAGTCAAATTTGACGCGCATACCTATATAACGTAGGTAGGTACATGACATAATGACGGCACGTAAAATTTTGCGCTATACGTGCAACTGTCACGACTTCCACCGAAGTCGGTCCCTCCCCTTGTTCGGGCGGCGTTCGGCGGTCGACGTCACCGGCCATCTAGCCATCGCCGATCCACTTTTCATTTTCATTTGGTTTTGTCTTTGTTTTACACACCTGGTTTCAATTCCCCAATTACATGTTCATTATTTAACCCTCTGTTTTCCCCATGGTTTTTGTGCGTGATTGTTTTATGTATGTTCGGTCCGTTATTGTGGGCTCGGTATTACGACATATTATTTGGAATATTTGAGTAAATTTAGAGTAACTTGTGTTACTCACCTCTGCTGTCCTGCGCCTGACTCCTCTGCACCAGCTACTCCCAGACCACTACACATTGCTAGCTACTGTACTTTATTTACCGCAGCCTGCCAAGTCAGCTAGCCAGCTACAGTAGCTGCTATTGTAGCTTTTGATGTGTATTATTGTTGAAATAAAAAATACATTTCAAAAAGATATACAAAAATAAAAGCTTGCACTTCAACGGCATCCCTCAGATTTCCTTATATCTTTCCAACCAGGCGCAGTACTATAAAGGCACCACTGATTTCGACAAGAGGCGCAACAGAGATATTCACAATTCAGGGTAACGTTAAGCAGTTAACTTCTATTAGATAACTGGACAGATTTAGCTGTGTACAACCATTTTTCAGCAACCATTTTCCATCAAGCTAGTTGGTCAGCTAGTTGCTAGCTATACATATAGTTCAGAGGCTGCTGAGGGGATGATGGCTCATAATAATGTCTGGAATGGAGTAAATGGAATGGTATCAAACACGTGGTTTCCATTTTGTTGATACCATTTAATTGACTCCATTCCAGCCATTATTATGAACCATCTTCCCCTCAGCAGCCTCAACTGATATAGTTATGTCTGTCATATTGCGGTATCTAGCTATAAGCTAAACCTGATCAATCAAAGGGTTAGGTGTAAGCAATTATGATAATTACAAATGCCCTTAACTTGGTGTCTTCCCTTAACAGACACTGAGAAAGAAAGGATGAAAGTGAGAGAGGGAGAGAGAGGTGGGAAGAAAGCGGAAGACAGACAGAGAGAGATGGAGAGAAAGAAACTGAGAAAGACAGCAGTGCAAATGTACTTAGACTAGAGTATTTCAACAACTCTTATCTTCCAACTTGTTAGGCAACCATATGTACCTACGGTGGAAGGATGGCCAGCCACACAGGAGGGTGATGTTTACTGAGGAGGAGGAGGATGCCGTGCTGACCGAGATGCATGCTGGCCATTTCAGAGTGAAGCACATGGTTGCCAAAATCAACCTACGCTTCTTCTGACGGGGAATTGTCAAGGAGATGGACAGCTGGGCAAGTGAAATAACCTTTTGTTATTCAATCATATTCTATTATATCGGAAATTATTACAATTTCAATGAATGTCATATCAGAGAGCACACAATTTTTCAATTTGTCACTTTTTGCTTAAAGATCAGTTTCCGGTCTAGCCTGCCAGAAGTTTGAGAGGTTGAAGACTGTGGGCGCCCGGAGTTGAAGCCCATCAAAGTTGTTTCACCATGGCACGTGATCGGTAAGTGTCACACTGGGGTGGCAGGGTAGCCTAGCGGTTAGTGTTGGACTAGTAACCGGAAGGTTGCAAGTTCACCCCCCAAGCTGACAAGGTACAAATCTGTCATTCTGCCCTTGAACAGGCAGTTAACCCACTGTTCCTAGGCTGTCATTGAAAATAAGAATTTGTTCTTAACTGACATGCCTAGTTAAATAAAGGTAAAATAAAAAAGTGTCACAATTCAAATTTTGTCCTGATGAGTTGTTTTGTAATGGTTGCTTTAGAGTTCCATACTGTAGAATTGTGTGTGTCAGTATCCTTACAAATGTGAAAATCTGCATACTGTGTGACACACGGGTAAGAATAAAGTCATCATCTAAAGTGTTAGAGATGGATGTCATCGGACCCCATCGGTGTCTGACGGCAACCGATCACTTTGCCAAGAGGGTGGCGGCAATACCCATTAAAGGTCAGTAAATGAAGAGTATGTGCTTAAACTCTACATTCCCTTCTGTAACCCATTAAAATGGATGCTTGGAAACAAAAATAGATTTTCGTTTTGTATGATACCCATCAAGGACGAGACTGGCGAGGCCACCTCCCAAGGCGATGATGACACCCACGGTTCTCCCGAGGTCATCTTTGAGTGACTGATGTCATGAATGCTGGAACAAGGTACGGATGTTAAGTTATATTCTTGTCACCAATGGTTTGTTTAATTTGTTTTTTTACTATTTGTTTTTGTTTTTCACCATGGTACATAAAATCTGACATATTTCAATATCCTACATTGTCAATAGATATCGTTTTCCTACCCCTCCTCAAGGTTTGGTGAATGGACCAACCAGACCCTCAACCAGACCCTATAACGTACTTTCAGACCACTGAAACACCACCTGATGTGGTGGAAGTTGTCGAACCAGATCAGAACGCCTTCGACGACCAACTTCAGGCACGGTTTTGACCAATTATTGTTCATAAATTTTCTGGCCCTCCAAGAGAAATGTATTTGTAATATGAAATATAAATTGTATTTATTCCTGTTATTTAATCAAGATGAGACTGAACATCGACAAAGCGCAGGAGAAACAGAAGGACAGCTACTGGAGCAGAATCAATAAGGGGACCAAGTGCAACGATATCCGGCCGAATAACTTGTTTTGGAAGAAGGATGAAAGGAAGGCGAGACCTGGGAAACGTTGCTGCTCTTTTGCTTCTAGCTGGGGTCACCATCTGTTAAGGTGAATTTTTTATTTATTTTTAATCTCATAACTTTGCATTTGCACACAAAATAACCTGAAGCTAGTTTTAGTTTCCCTAACACTGATATTTTTCTTGGTAGGGCTACCTCGATGGAAGCTAACAATCTTCTCCAGTTGGAGCAGTTGGACAGTCGACCACTGAAAGCACTGACACCCTACACTTCGGTGAAGCCCAACGGACAAAGTATGTTAAGCTTTGGTTAACATTTGAGGAAGCAAAAAATGGCAGTTAGGCTGAGCTTATAAAAATGTACCTCTTCAATTTACCTCTCTAAATGAGGACCATCGACTGTCCGAGCCCCCAGGAGGTATCCCATCCACCAGAACCAGTGAGTTCGGATCAGTCTGATTCGCTGCGCTCTTAGTCGGGGGAGGTCCAGCTTGAGGTAGGCTATACCTTCCAAAAGTACATATCTCCATTTATAACACTGTACTAATCCATCACATTTTCTCACAATAAAGTGTATCCTGTGTGTTTGCTTGTTTACGTCCCTGTCTCCTACCCTGTTCCCTTTAACTCTGCTCTTGTTCTCCAGGAGCTAGGGGTTCTGCCCAACACCCAGATGTGGATCCACCTGATGTCCTACATTACCAACCACCCTCCCAACTTTTCCTTTTTTCATATACTGTTATTGTTATTATCTGCTAAGAAGGTTTTCTATCATACTGGGCATATAATGTGAGATACACAGACTAACTAAAACACTAGCACTGCAAACACTCAGAAGAGAGCAGCAGTGCCTGGACTTTGCAGTCTCCCTCTTCAAGTCCCCCTTCCAAGACTGGCTGCCTGTTGAGAACAAGTGACAGGCAGAACCTCCCACCCACACAGCAACCACACACCATAATTCAGTATTTTAGTCTGATTGTTTATTTTTGTACACTCACATGGCAATCTGTGAAAATAAATGAATGACACAACTGTACCATAAAATATCACACTTTTTGCCCACAAGGACACGGGGGAACACAAGGAGACAGGGGAACATTATTTGGCATGACAGCCCAGATGTATTTTTTTTGTTACCCGAGCTACAGATGGCTACTAATACAGGACTCGTAAAGGCCCAGTGCACTACTTTTGTGATTTTTTTAAGGGGGTGCTGCAGCACCCTCAGCACCCCTGCTACCTACGGATAAGCAAGGAATCCTTTTATACCCTATAGCTGTGCCCCGGTGATAAACTGTGTAGGCTATTGTACCACTTGGATTATAGGACCTGGCACAGGTCTCTAAGGTAACATATGATGTGGGAGGATGAAGAGAGTAAAATGAAGTTGTGACAATGACCTCGGGTCATTTTTTGCATTTGATTTTGCCAGAGGACTACCAGGTGCTGAGTGTAAAGGGATGCCTGGCTCTGGCTTAAATGTACTTACCGAGACATCAATAGGCCCATAGTTTTAGCAAGATGGTCACGTTTTGTCCATTACTTTCTGACTAAAACAATAAATAATCCACTGGGCAAAAACGCAATGAATCGACGTTATTTGTACGTCATTTCAACCAAAAATAATGTGATGACGCTGAAGTAATGTGGAAAACTGATTGGATTTGGGAAAAAAATTCATCACCGTATTGGGAATTACGTATTTTTTTCGTAACTTTCAATTTAAATCCAATGACATGGTGACATTGTTTGTTGATTTCACGTTAGTTCACTACTCAACCAAATGTAAATCATAACTGGACATTGAACTGCTGACATATATGACCAGTGGGAAACAACTGAATAATAAACTTATTTGAAAAACAAAACAAAAAAATCGATGGTGAGTAATGTTGAGCGAAATATAAAAAACACATACCTTTTCACTGGAGTTTTTATTGGAGTTTTTACTGTTTCGACCAACTCATTCAACAACCAAACAGTAGCACCCACACATGCAAAACACTTACCGGTTTGTATCGTGAGATCATTACTTTCAAAGAGCGACGGTTGTGGACTCCAGTCCTCGAGTGCAACAAAAAGCCAACATAGACAGATAACAGGTTGGTTATTTTACAAGTGGACCACAAAACAATCTCAGGGACTATGCATCCTCTCTCTTGTTCATCTTGTCTTGACTGAGCATCCAACCAACCAAAAAAATAAAAACACTCGGAAAGAAACAAACAATTAGTCACATCTGGTTTTAAACGCAGCTCGAGTCCATCACGTCCGCAAACAAAGGGAACTTGGTTAAACTGACAGAAACGATTGATGGATGCCGTGACCGTCTGGGCAAAGACAGTACACTATAAAGATAGCCAGAAACTGCTTTCTCCAATAGAAATTCTCGATCACGCTTGTAGGCGATGTCATAGCGACGTTGGCTAATTAAGCACATGCGCAGAAAACGTCGCACGAATTGCGCATGTGCAGGCCTTCAAATGAATGGCACTTCTTCGATATAACGTTGTTTTTGACGAAAATGAAAACGTGTCAGTTTGTTACTTTCACGAGGTTGGAGTAATAACATGTTAACATACTTAAGACATTGGCTCGAATCTAGGTTGTGGCTTTTCGATTTCGAGAAAATGAACAACTAGGGAAGAATGTTTCACTTTTCTTATTGACTTCTCTAACCGCAACCCCCAGCCTGGTCTGCTTCGCAAGCGTTCACGCAAGTCTGTCGATGTTGCGCCTCTGGGTTTAGAAACTCTGTGATTTGGGAGTCTGACTCTTCTTTTACCAGGATCTGGCTAGTGGCCACATTCCTGAAACTGTGTACAGAGGAAGCAGAGCGAGACACAATTTCAAGGCTACTTTCTGCTTTAGAATGAGCCGTCGACTAATGTACAAAAACCGGTCGATCTGATGCAGACACACAAGATGCTCTGTAGTTACGTAGCCTATGCCAGCCCACCACATTTTAGAATGAACTGAACGTCATTGCCTGAGCGTTGCTATTACATCATCGCCTGGTGAGCAAGCATGCAATCCTACATCAACTACTTAATTTGCAGACGCAATTAACTGTAGAAACTAATTCATATAGGCTACAATAATCATGATGAATATTTTATTAATCAAAATCAGTGGATGATTGAACATTTACTCATACAATATTTTAACTAAACTACACAGGCTGAATAGACAGATTGAATTAGGTTTAGGCAAGGGTCTGCGTGCTCCCGCATTGTAAATGGCACAAGACAAGTGTTCAATTAATCCATTGAAAGAGACCTTAACAATTAGTCCGACTGTGATTCAATAATGTCAGGAAATCCACTTTAGACGAGAAGACCCTCGCCACGGAACTAGGTCGACCCCGCCTACCACAGGCTTCCCAGACAGACAAGCGATGGGCAGAGCGTGGTTTGTATAGACTTTAGTTCAGTGGGTTCACCTGGACGTGTCCAGTACAAAAACGAAATAGAAATAGAAATGCCATGAATAGAGCTGACATTATTCCTTAAAATCAGAGAAGCATGTTTGTTCTCCATAATCAGTGGCGATTTTAGCATGTACATCTTGGCGGGGCAAATTCATTTGTTTTTGATGCATGGCAGCAAAGTCACTACACAACAGAATTCAAGAAACAATACATTCATTGTACTATAACGGCGACCACAAACTGTTAGGGCCTATACAAAGCTGTCCCAACAACAGAGCTTTCTTTTCAGCACCATGGAGTGAATCCTTACCACTGCTACACCTGGCAATCAGTGGAACCTGGTCTGGCAACATTGCTGATATGGCTGACATGCTTAAGCAAATCTGATCCAGAAGGATTTTATCTAACAAAACGACACTACATGTTGTAGCTGGGACCCTTTGGACCTTTTGGATTGCAAATCAGAGGAAGATTTTCAAAAAGTAAGTGAAGTATTTAAAAAGTAAGTGAATATTTAATTGCTATTTGTGATTTTATGAGCCTGTTGATGTGGGGCACCATACACAAAAAATTGCATGGCTTGCTTTCGTGTAAAACCTATTGTAAATTGGACAGTGAAGTTAGATTAACAAGAATTTAAGCTTTTAACCGATATATATATATATATATATCCCATTTAGCAGACGCTTTTGTCCAGAGCGACTTACAAGTCGGCTGGGGCCACTACTTTTACATATGGGTGGTCCCAGCGGAAAGGAATCGAAAACCCAAAATACGACGCCTGGCGTAGGTGCAAGACGTTTCCAACTCTGAGTCAAGCGCCATGCTCTACCGACTGAGCCACACATTTCATGTTTTAGGGACTCCTCAGAAAACCAGGCTGTCTTCTTGTGAAACAGTGGACGTAAAGAATCTAGCTAGCTAAAGCATTTACTGCAAATTGGATGTACAATTGTGTAAGCTTTCCTTACAATGCAGCTAAAGTAACATAGCCAGCTATCTATTTACTTGCTTATTGTGTAGTGGAGGATAAAAAAAAACCAGGCTAACTTTACTGCAAATTGGCGTACAATTGTGTAAGCTTTCCTTTAGATGCCTATGGATGTGTAGTCAAATGCGCCAGGCTCCTCCTGTGACAGAGGAAACAGGGAATAGCAGACATTAAAAACTAGCTACAATATGTAGCCGATCTGTGTATGGACCCTAACACGTTTGGTATGAATATTAGTTCAGAACCTATGATCCCCAGCTATCATAGTTGTATCAACTTCAAGTCTGAATTACATTTTTGTATTATTTTATTTGTACCTTTATTTTACGAGGCAAGTCAGTTAAAGAACAAACTCTTATTTTCAATTATGGCCTAGGAACAGTGGGTTCAGGGGCAGAGTTTTAACTTATCAGCTCAGGGATTCGATCTTGCAACCTTCCAGTTACTAGTCCAACGCTCCAACCACTAGGCTATCTGCCACATTAATGAAGCCCATGGATAGAGTAGAATATAATAACTTTATTGTGCCAAGGATGCAATCCTGCAATTGCAATCCTGCAATGTCCTATATACACATGTACTGTAGTTATTACCATGCATGAGATTCCCACATTGTAGCCTGTACATTGAATATGTTCACTGATCATGAACTCTTCCTTGGCAAATAAAGGTGCGGTTCAGGTACAAATTTTGGAGACATTATTTTTCAGTCATATCAAACTCCATTATTTGAATGATGCCGTGTCTGCATATATGTATTACAATTATATGGGGCAGCAGGGGAGCCTAGTGGTTAGAGCGTTGGACTAGTAACCCCGAGCTGACAAGGTAAATAAAGGTAATTCTACCCCTGAACAGGCAGTTAACCCACTGTTCCTAGGCAGTCATTGAAAATAAGAATTTGTTCTTAAACTGACTTGCCTAGTTAAAGAAAGGTAAAATAAAAATATATACTTCAACAGTGTTTACTGCTCCTGCGACATCAATGATTACACAATGTAACTATGCAATAGACTAGAAACATGATTGATTTGTTATTCATATATACAGAAAAAAAATATGCATATCTAACTCCCTTCATCTGCATTAATCTGAGGACACAGGATAGTATTTCAATGAGATACTTAATTTCAACCAGTGGAGAATGTGAAACGCTTTATTGAAAGAAGTTCATTATTCAGGTGTTATAAATGCATTATAATAATTGTAATATTATAAATACAAGTTCAATCTGTACTTCAATGCACATATGGTGTGCATTATAAAACGAGGTGGGGAGAGAGGTGTAGAAGACAAAGGGAAAGAGGTAAGAACAGCGGCAGACAGCATATGATTCATGAATTACAGTGATACCCTAATATTCTCTCAGTTCATCACAATTGCGGTGTCGCCTAACCAGCCTTGGGTCCCCAGTTGGCCCGAAGGTTATCTTAAGAGCGGGTGAGGTGGCGATGACAGGACTGGCTTCCTCTCTCACATCAAAACACACCTGCAGACAAGTAACATATGGATAGAGAGAAAGCATGATTAAGCCTTGGTGTTCTATTCTAACACGGTCAGTCATCATAAATCAGGAGGTGAAATGCAAAACTGACCGTGGATCATTAACTCTGGGACTACTACATCTCTGTCTGTATTTCAATGTAAAGCATCTCTTTAAAAATACTTCCTGTTGACCCGACAAAGTGACATCTCTCCTATGATCATGCTGTGCCCTCTGTCAGCCAGTTCAGATGCGGGAGGGGTTCACCAAAACAGCTGATATAACCTAGAGGATTTAGGGAGAAGGGGGAGAGGATGAAGTGAAGAAGAGAGACTGTTAATGTGTGTGTGTGGTCTCACCTGGTGTCCACACTAAGTGGCTACAGAGTACTTTATGCTGAAAAACAGACACATGAGGACAAACAATAGACGATAATGCCAATAGAAGATACTGTATGTGATGCAGACACCTATCAGAGTGTACCTGAAACATTTAAAAATAGATGGCTATGTGTCTCACCACTTGGTTATTGCAAGGCTAACCCCCAGGGAAATCATGACTTGGCAGCAACAGATAGTCCAGTGAAAATGACTGTGTTTATGTGGTGTAAATCTGAAAATGAGCAGCTGACATCTTAAGTTTTTTTTATTAATGCATGTGTGACAGGTTCACTGTACTTGGTTTCTCAAATGACTGCCTCGCCTGGTACACCAACTACAGAGTTCAGTGTGTCAAATCTGTGTTGTCCGGACCTCTGGCAGTCACTATGGGGGTGCCACGGGTTCAATTCTCGGGCCGACTCTTTTCTCTGTATACATCAACGATGTCGCTCTTGCTGCTGGTGATTCTCTGATCCACCTCTACGCAGACGATACCATTCTGTATACTTCGGTCCCTTCTTTGGACACTGTGTTAACTAACCTCGAGACAAGCTTCAATGCCATACAACTTTCCGACCGTGGCCTCCAACTGCTCTTAAATGCAAGTAAAACTAAATGCATGCTCTTCAGCAAATCACTACCAGCGTCTGCCCGCTCATCCAGCATCACTACTCTGGAGGCTTCTGACTTAGAATATGTGGACATATACAAATAGGTGTCTGGTTAGACTGTAAACTCTCCTTCCAGACTCACATTAAGCATCTCCAATCCAAAATTAAATCTAGAATCAGCTTCCTATTTCACAACAAAGCATCCTTCACTCATGCTGCCAAACATACCCTCGTAAAACTGACTATCCCACCGATCCTTGACTTCGGCGATGTCATTTACAAAATAGCCTCCAACACTCTACTCACAAAATTGGATGCAGTCTATCACAGTGCCATCCGTTTTGTCACCAAAGCCCCATATACTACCCACCACTACGACCTGTATGCTCTCATTGGCTGGCCCTCGCTTCATATTCGTCGCCAAACCCACTGGCTCCAGGTCATCTATAAGTCTTTGCTAGGTAAAGTCCCGCCTTATCTCAGCTCACTGGTCACCATAGCAGCACCCACCCATAGCACGCGCTCCAACAGGTATATTTCACTGGTCACCCCCAAAGCCAATTCCTCCTTTGGCCGCCTTTCCTTCCCAGTTCTCTGCTGTCAATGACTGGAACGAATTGCAAAAATCACTGAAGCTGGAGACTCATATCTCCCTCACTAAATTTAAGCACCAGCTGTCAGAGCAGCTCACAGATCACTGCACCTGTACAAAGCCCATCTGTAAATAGCCCATCTAACTACCTCATCCCCATACTGTTATTGTTATTTTTTGCTCCTTTGCACCCCAGTATCTGTACTTGCACATTCATCTTCTGCACATATGTCACTCCAGTGTTTAATTGCTAAATTGTAATTATTTTGCCACTATGGCCTATTTATTGCCTCACATCCCTTATCTTACCTCATTTGCACATGATGTCTATAGACATTTTTCCTACTGCATGTTTGTTTATTCCATGTGTAACTCTGTGTTGTTGTATGTGTCGAACTGCTTTGCTTTAGCTTGGCCAGGTCGTGGTTGTAAATGAGAACTTGTTCTCAATGAGCCTACCTGGTTAAATAAAGGTGAAATAAAAAATAAAAAACAAGACAGGCAGAGATGGAGAGAAAGAACACAGAACAGTTTAATTACCTCTGGTTATGGACACAATTAAAGCCAGCAGTAAAGCTTCCACAGCCTGTTCCTCACACAGTGAACATCTGGCAATATCTACATTTTTGACCCCTTGATCAGCTCGCTCTCTGAACGTAAAGAAAACAGTTTATTTTTTATAGATATGAAAACAATAACTGTTATATGACCTTTCAATCTAAAGCAGCAGATGTCATTTTTAGGATATGTCAATACAGCCCAGTGCTGCTTACCTGAGAGGCCATCTTCTTAGGTGTCCGCTTTGACTTTCTTTGTGTTGGAAAAAAGTTGCTTTCAGAACAATTATTTTTGATTGAATTTTTTTTTAAAGGTCTCAGAGCGAGTGACGTCAACGATTGAAACGCTATTAGCGCGCACCCCACTAACTAGCTAGCCATTTCACACCGGTTACACCCGACTTGAAAAACATCTAAATATAAACATTGCGAGATATTTGGCGAAATAGACAGACATGCCTATATTTCCCCCATAGGAAACAATGGGAAGACCGCAGATTTCCAATATTATTTTTGTTGTTTACATTTTAACTATAAAACAACATGACCAGGTCTCATTGCCAACAATAGTGAAGCAGGCATTGTGACGCTGAACAATAAGCTGGGAATTGAATGTTCGGAAGGCGAGTTGGTGCTCAATAAAACTAAAAGGAGCTGGCAGGGTGAAAAATGCACTAAAATAAGTCCTGTTTTTTTGCGATTACTTCAAAATGTTGGCAAGCAGCTGGGAAATATGGTCATATTATGAAACTGGGCTCCACGGCGGATGCAATGAACTCGTTTTTTTTTATCAGAAAACAAAAATGTCATATGTACAGCCTATTTCAGAGCACTCTCATCTGAGTGTACCAGAGCGCAGAATAATTACTTTACCAGCGCTCAACACTCATTGAATATGGCCAGTAACAGTAAACGTCGGAAAAAAGGCATAATTAAATTGTATCCAGCAGCACATTTATAGTCACCAAAGCTCTGGTTAACACAAAAACTGCCTTACTAGCTCTGCTAGGGCGAGTAAAATGGTCAGAGTGGTCTCATTTGTGTCTGGAAGTAGCTAGCAAGCTAGCCAACATTAGCTTAGATGCTTGACTGCCGTTGTAAGGCCAGAACTCTGAAATCAACCCTACTCCTCGGCCCAAACGTCCAGTGTGCGCTCCGAGAGCAAAACGGTCTGAATTTACAAACTGACAATTTTTCTCTGAATGGTAACCCATAATATTAATCAAATTGATTAAGCCAAATTTCTTCAAATCAATCCGATATACTATGCTATTACATAAAAAGGTTTTACATTTTCTGGTAATGCCAATACAGAATACCATCAAATGCTTCTCAAAGATGCCCTCTGGTGGTCAAACTAGCAATAACTTGCAGTAGTAGAAGAATGACGTACCACAAAATGACGTACCACAGAATGCTGCAGCAGCACGCAGGCTGTGCCGCAGTATGAGGTAACTTTTAAAGGAGGAACCACTGTAGATACACATTGAGTTCTATCTGTCAAGTCATTTTTACACCAGTTACAAGGAGCCTGGTCTAGGCCAATTGAGGAAAGCCTCTGAATTAGCAGTGAGTGATCAACAGTATCGAAAGCCTTTAACAGGTCAATGAAGAGGGAAGCACAATGTTGCCTTTTATACATACAGTTAACCACATAATTTGGAACTAAGGATGCCGCAGCGATAGTGCTATGACCTCGTATCTCTAATACATACCATGGGACAATGATCACTGAGATCACATGAAAGTAATCCACTAGACAAATATTTATGGGGGTTATTAGTAAGAATTATATCAATCAATGAGGAGTTGACCAGGTTTCTCACATTTAGCCGTATCCATTTTAAGACCAATTGAGTCAGATTAAAATCAATGCATATGCTCTTAAAGTGATCTGAGGCCGGGGATAGACAATTCAGATTCAAATCCCCTAAAATGACCAACTCCGAGAAAATAAAAAATGTTAAACACTCAGATATAGCAACCGCCATTGCAGCATGGGGGCTGTAAATCCCAGCAACAAATACATGTGTATTCTGGTTTATGGACACATCTACAACTAGGAGCTCAAATGTCTTGGGAACAAAACATATTTAATTATTGGGACTCCCAAGAAATGAGATTGAACATATACGCCAATTCTTCCCCCTTCTGTAATCGGTCACGTCTAAATACATTATAATCATTTACTTCAGTGTTTTTATCAGAGATAGAACCATTTAACCATGTTTCCGTGAGAACCAGAATGTCAGGACATGAGTCCTGTACCCAAATGTCAGTTGTGTCCGTTTTTTAAAATCCTACTTCGCACATTAAGGTGCATTAGCCCAAGCCCCCTATGAGATTTCAAGTCAGAGGGGGGGATTCAGCTCACTCCTATAAAAGCTAACAGGCATAGTGTCATCTGCAGCTATTTGTTGAGTGAGCTGAGACTTTCCGAAGGTCCCTGGCCAACCACGTGAAAGCATTTGACAGACCTCCCTCAAGTCGCTGGATGCAGGGGCTGAGGCAGGAACTGGGAGAGCAGTGTTGGCAGAGCTCAATCCACCCGGACGAAGCTACCGCCAAAGGAGTGGAGCTGCTGCAGGGGACTATAGTGGCTGCCAATGCTCCATTCTGGGTGTGGCTCCTGTTGCAGGGTTGGGGCTGCCATGGGGGGTAGGAGTAGGGAGGTTAACCAAAACTAGCCTGGGAGGGAGGTTGTGGGGGAAATTGAGGACGCTGGCAAAGCTCCAAACTCTCAGCATATGAGGGCTGATGATGTGAATGATACATGGTGTGGACTGCATCCTGTGGTGCAATACCCTGAAGAGGGTTTTGCCAGAGCCTAGGGTAGTGGTCGGTGCTGTGTAGAGCTGGGCTGAGTTGATGTGGGCCTGGTCTTGTACAGCTGTGTTGGGCCCGTCTGGTAGATCTATGCTGTGATGGGCCGGGTCTGGTAGAGCTGTGCTGATTCGGGCCGGTTCTAGTAAAGCTGTGCTGTGATGGGCCGGATCTGGTAGAGCTGTGCTGATGCGGGCCGGTTCTAGTAGAGCTGTGCTATGATGGGCCAGGTCTTGTGGAGCTATGCTGTGATGGGCCAGGTCTGGTTGAGTTGTGCTGTGATGGGCCGGGTCTGGTAGAGCTGTGTTGATGCGGGCCGGGTCTAGTAGAGCTGTGCTGTGATGGGCCGGCCCTGGTCTGGCCGCATGGGAGGGAGGTTGTAGGGGGAATTGAAGAGGGTGGTGTGGTTGGCGATACTCAACTCTGCGCTGGGCCTCTTTGACTGCGTATGGCTTGGGCATTGCTCAGTGTATCTGCATGCAGTTCCTGGGAGAGAAGTAGTGAAGGGTGGTATGAGGGGTAGCGCTTCTGCTTGTTCTCCAGTCTCTCTGAGGCACCACTGGATGCAGGTCTATAGGAGCATCTGATTTGTCTCACAGAGTTGGTGGCTGGTCTGCTGCTCCTGTGGGGTGAGGTGGACTGGCCAACATTCTTTTAACGTCCTGGCGAAGGTGGGGACTGTATCTTTGTACAGGTGTACATTGTCGTACAGACTGTCCAGGCTGAGGGTGGGATGGCGGGCCAGGTGTACGTTGAGCCATAGCACACAGTCCTGAGAAGCTGGCATTTACCCGATGGATGGTGGCAGGGTGAACATCTCTCTGGTGGAGGCCCTCTCCATCACTCCCCTTTAGTGATGTGGTCACTCTCTCCTGTTGGGCACGCAGGTCATTGGTCCCTGTGTGAATGAGGATATGGCTGGGGGAGCCAAGCTGGGCCACAGTCAAGAGCTCCATACCTCACTCTGTTGTGGGGCACCATAACTTTGCCACCATTTTAAGTGGGAAAAGTTTATTCTATAATACGGTGTCTCTCACTGCTCTAATATAAACTTTCCATTGGAGTCAATCATTAATATAGTGTTTGGTTTCTCGTCATGTTTGTGGAGGATGGCAGGAGTGATGGGAGCAATTACAGGCCGTGAGATCGGGATGGAGGGGTTCAGCTGTGTTGGTGCATTGGTTGGTTGGTGGGTGCTGATTCAGCTGTTGGCTTGGTCCTGGGTTTTTGTGGGACTCTTTGTAGAGCTAACACACCATAAACATGCATAAAAAGCATTTACAGTCAACAGAAATGATTAACACACAAATAGATTAGATAATAATTATCTTTATAGTTAGACATGACTCTGTAAACATACGATGTTAGCCAGCTAGCTAGAGTGGCAAGCTAGCCGATCAGTTACATGTAGGTGCATATGTATCACCACGCATGCTATGTCGTGTCGAGCGTTGTAGAACGCAAAATGGGACTTTACCAACCGTGTGGTGGGACCCCACCCCGTTTCATGTGCCGCAGCGAGAGGTACTTGATTTAGACCAGAGATGATGAACACGACGTTAATCATTTCACATTGCATACTGAGTATGACTTTTAATCTTAATATCCACAACAGTAGCTATGTTTCCATCAACTTGTCCAGTGATATATTTGTCGACATTGTGAAAGATTGCATAGAAAATAGATGTGACAATTGCCTGAAAGTAATCGTCACACCAATTTAAAAAATATATAAAATAATTACACAACCTACAGTGTCGAATAAAAATGAAGTGTTACCATTACCCATTAGGCAAATTGCACATGAATAAATTGGTGACAGCATGTATTCCAATTTGTTTCATGTCTCAGGTAGTCCACGAAAGCCAGCAGGATTAGAATGTAATAATTGACCAATATTTGCCATATTTGAATAATTCTCATGTGCCGACATATCACCACTGTCCGTGCCATGGTGAAACTTGTTCTCCTGTAGATCTGAAATTATTGGATGGTGAAACTTTCCAGCCAACCAGAAAAGCAAGGCCAAGCAATACCAAGAGGTATTCTTGAAAGTCAGGACAGTCCTTGCCCTGCAAAGAAAGTTTATTTTTATTTTTTATAGTTAAGCAGTAGACATTTAGAATTAAATGTGGAGTGGAGCTTCATAGTTACGCAATGACATTACGTGCCCCACGTACCTTTGAAAATGATCCGGTAATCCATCATTTATTGGAAAAACACAGTTTCCATCATAATTTGTTCCAATAAAGAAAGTTAAACAGAAGAAAGTTCCTCCCCTGTCAAAGGGTTACAATTTTCTCGATCTTTAGAAAATGTCTCCTATATCTGTCCTTTCCAATACACGTCGTGAAGGTTTTGTTTGCGACAGTAAACTAGGTTTGGCGACAGATTTTCATGCAAATATTCTAAAATCTGCATAAAGAAAATGTGTTAATTTACCCACCAAACTTTGTTGTGGTTGAAATCAGTGTGTGATGATTTGGAACGCACAAATGTACTTTTTCTATTAAAGTTTTCATGTACCGAATACAAATATAATATTCAATGTGTTCCCATCGCATTTTTTCAATTCTACCAATTCTACCGATAGTTTTGTTCAAAAAGCTGTTGAGTTGAATAGCAAAAATGCCTACTCTGTTATTGGCATGTGCATTCTAGCCAACAGCTCGTCATGTCACCAGAATAAGGCTCTAAACACCAGAATAAGGCTCTAAACATCAAGCTCATTCCGTGCACTTTCACCACCCTGTGAAGTTCATCATAACTTATTTCATTTGTAGCCTAATAAACTGCATGGTTTCACGATTCGTAGTGGGAGGACCACACACCATGTTATCGTGTGACTCCGAGTTCACTTCTAGATGATGGTTATTATATCAATATTTGCGCATAAAGGCGTTTCCACCGTAAGTTCTCGCCAATTAATTTGACCCGACACAAAAAGATCCCACCACGTCGAACAAACAAATTATCTGTCTGCATTTATTCAATTGTACCGAAACCTCCTGTTTCCATTACAGATGTCGTGATTCTTTTTTATACGGTATGACTTTACTCACATAAAAACTGTGGATGGAAACAAGGTTAATGCTTTTGACTAATCAACCTGGATCAATGAAAACCTGCCTAGTGTTTCATTCAATGTAAATAATGCTACTATTAGAGAGAGAGAGAACTAACGCATTAGAATTCCAGCTTTATAAACTGCCCAAATCGTGAATCCAGACAATCTGATCAGTCAAAGTAAGCACATACCTTTATTGATTCTGAGAGAGCATTGATTTCAAATAGGGACATTGATTACATCACAGTGTGCCTGCCTGCCTGCAGGGCTGCTCCTGCTGCTGATTACATACTCTAACTGAATACAGATAAGCTCAAACACCTTTCATTGGAGATTTAGGAGTGTAATTTCACCTATAACAAGGGGGCTTATGGCATACTAGAAGCTCATTAAGATGCACTTAGCATTTAACTAAACTCAGAGGATCAAAACCTGTTGACACCGATGCGCCTCAGCATCAGAGTTCAGTTTTTCACAACTGTGTTCCTATGCTGTAGGGTACTAGAATGAGACGAATGGGGAACATCGCTATGTAATTAGTTGGGACATTGAGATTTCTTCATTAGGATGCATTTACATGACAAATCAAAATGATATGGCAACCATGTTAGCGACCCATTAAAGTAACTGTTCAGTGAAAATCTCACTTTTTAAAGTTAATATTCTGTTTACTCATACCCAAATAGTGTTGTTGACTCATCCTGTACTTGTACGTGGCCAAAGCATAAATTGGAGAAAAAACACAAACTTGTATCTCAAACAGACAGTTTCTAAAATGTTTGCTATTTCCTCATAAAGTATGAGGTCATCCTCCTGAGGAGAATGAGCTGGCCAATCAGCCCTCTACTCACGTTAATATTTTTAACGACAGGTTGGGGTACCTGTTGGGGTACGCCCACACTATTCCAACACAGAAAAGCTGTTTTTTAACATTACCACTTTTTTAGAAGGAAATCTATTTCACTCATATTGTAAGTAATTATAGGTCATATTTCATAGAAATCTGGAAACACTGGACCGTTACTTTAACATTACACGAGGAATGTTTAAATAATCCTATGGAACTGAATGTCTAGAATTAAAACCATATTTGAAATTGCAAAAGTTGTCTCAACTCTCTAAATATATAGTCCGAGTACCAGTCTTTTCAGCTATAGCTAACATTTCACTACAGTACCAGCTGTGTTTGGATACCCATACTAACATACTGTATACTACATACTACATACTATATACGATTAGTTAATTTTAGTATACTGTAAACGAATGGTACCCTTTCACTTGAGTGTAATTTTGGCATACTAACTATATCCATACTATGAGCAATTGGCATACTATATACTCAATTTACTTCACAAATAGTACAGAGTAGGCTACAAGGAGTGGAACATTGGCTAAAAAGACGGGTACCCAGGCTACAAAATATATGGCTCTGAGGGGGATAGTCCTGGTCGGTATTAGATAGAACGTTGCGGCCCCGTACACCTTGGGGTAAAACAACTTGTGGCCAAGACCAACAACACAAACAAACGGACTATACAGCGACAAGTAGTGGAGTTACAAACGGACGATACTAAACAAATTAAATGTCTTACCTGTGAGGAAATGTTCTCTACACACATAGCTACGTGTAGCCTACTTGGACACTGGGTCCCCACATTTCCCACTCTCCTACACCGAAATCCAGAGGGCTCTTCTCACAGGCACTATTTCCCTACATGGAAGTATTACAAACCATAGGTCTGGATTTTTGACCTGGTACATTGAGCAACACAGCAGCTTTTCTGCATTTTTTAAATGTATGTATAACAACAACAAAAATCGACGATGAAGTTGTCTCTTTTATAATGAGGTTCAATTGGAAAGAATGTTTTGTTTTTCCCCAATTTGTGTGTGTGGCCTGAGGTGAATTCCTTCTTATGCCGTGAATATCAGCTCAGAGTATTACGTAGTGATGTCATAACCCTCTAGCTTCTTCAGAAAGTTTCTGTAATGGGATGTAAATGGAACTCAACAGAGGATGAATCAGTCTCTTTCACATTCTAGACAGTTCACATGTAGCACATCACGGCGTGGTTCTGGTTCAAACAGACTTGCTGTCAATAGTGCTCAGCATTGCATTGCAACAGTTTGACGCAAGGATTTGATTGTGATGATAAAATAGGTCAAATGTCAGAGGAAATGAGAACGATGGTTCCTGGTTGGTGGGTATGGCTTGTTTGGCAGGCAGGTGGTCAGGTGGCTCTCAGAAGAACGTCCTACAGAAAGAAAGAAACAGGTCGAATGACCTGGATATCATCAGTTGAAGAGCCTTAGAATGTATCTTAGGTCATAAGTCACGCTAGGGACGCCACTATGGGTTTCTTCACAGTACCTCAACCCAAAACTGATTTAATGTGTCAATCATGTATAGAGCAATGTCATCATGGAATGCTCTGCCACCAGAGCTTATTCAGGCAAAAAACCAGATAAAAATACAATGTTTCACAGCACCTCTCCTCTTTCTAAAGATCTAATTAAATATATACGGTATTTAAGAATATGAATATATGAGTACCCAGCTAGCACAGTGGATCTGGGCCAATTCTGGCTGAGTCGGGGCACTCAGCTGAGAGTCTGCACCATGACTTATGGCAAGGATGCGGGGATTGTGCTCGGGCCGATTCCGGTGTGAGTTATCTGGCCCAAATATATTACTTGGGGCTCGGGCCGATTGGGACTAATCTCTGGCAGATGATTACACAAGCTGCTTTATGTAATTAACATTTCATTATTTTTCCATATTTTCTAATTGTTTCTGTGATCAAAAAATATAATTAACATTTCAATTAAATTATTTAAGAGTCCTGTGTAGTATTTCAGTATTTTGATACTTTGTGCGAGGCAATTGATAAGCATTAAAAACTTTGTGGATGGAGCCTCCCGAGTGCCGCAGCGGTCTAAGGCACGGCATCAAAGTACAAACTGCGTTGCTACAGATGCTGGTTCGAGACCTGTGCCAGCCATGACCGGGAGACCCATGAGGTGACGTACAATTGGCCCAGCACCGCCCGGGGAAGGTTGGGACAAGGATGGGACAAGTTTATCCTGGTCCCATCGCGCTGTAGTGACTCCTGTGCCGGGCCAGGCGCATGCACGCTGACACAGTCACCAGGTGTACAGTGGGGCAAAAAAAGTATTTGGTCAGCCACCAATTGTGCAAGTTCTCCCACTTAAAAAGATGAGAGAGGCCTGTAATTTTCAACCATGACAGACAAAATTATATTTTTTTTCACAGAAAATCACATTGTAGGATTTGTAATGTATTTATTTGCAAATTATGGTGGAAAATAAGTATTTGGTCAACTACAAACAAGCAAGATTTCTGGCTCTCACAGACCTTTAACTTTTTCTTTAAGAGGCTCCTCTGTCTTCCACTCGTTACCTGTATTAATGGCACCTGTTTGAACTTATCAGTATAAAAGACACCACAACCTCAAACAGTCACACTCCAAACTCCACTATGGCCAAGACCAAAGAGCTGTCAAAGGACACCAGAAACAAAAATTGTAGACCTGCACCAGGCTGGGAAGACTGAATCTGCAATAGGTAAGCAGCTTGGTTTGAAGAAATCAACCGTGGGAGCAATTATTAGGAAATGGAAGACATACAAGACCACTGATAATCGCCCTCGATCTGGGGCTCCACGCAAGATCTCACCCCGTGGGGTCAAAATGATCACAAGAACGGTGAGAAAAAATCCCAGAACCACACGGGGGGACCTAGTGAATGACCTGCAGAGAGCTGGGACCAAAGTAACAAAGCCTACCATCAGTAAAACACTACGCCACCAGGGACTCAAATCCTGCAGTGCCAGACGTGTCCCCCTGCTTAAGCCAGTACATGTCCAGGCCCGTCTGAAGTTTACTAGAGAGCATTTGGATGATCCAGAAGAAGATTGGGAGAATGTCATATGGTCAGATGAAACCAAAATATAACTTTTTGGTAAAAACTCAACTCGTCGTGTTTGGAGGACAAAGAATGCTGAGTTGCATCCAAAGAACACCATACCTACTGTGAAGCATGGGGGTGGAAACATCATGCTTTGGGGCTGTTTTTCTGCAAAGGGACCAGGACGACTGATCCATGTAAAGGAAAGAATGGGGCCATGTATCGCAAGATTTTGATTTTTCCATCAGCAAGGGCATTGAAGATGAAACGTGGCTGGGTCTTTCAGCATGACAATGATCCCAAACACACCGCCCGGGCAACGAAGGAGTGGCTTCGTAAGAAGCATTTCAAGGTCCTGGAGTGGCCTAGCCAGTCTCCAGATCTCAACCCCATAGAAAATCTTTGGAGGGAGTTGAAAGTCCATGTTGCCCAGCAAGGGGGCATGGTCCACAATACCAGAAACAGTGTGTGAAAACCTTGTGAAGACTTACTTAAATTCATAAAAAATCCTACAATGTGATTTTCTGGATTTTTTTCCCTCATTTTGTCTGTCATAGTTGAAGTGTACCTATGATGAAAATTACAGGCCTCTCTCATCTTTTTAAGTGGGAGAACTTGCACAATTGGTGGCTGACTGTATGTGGTTTTTCCTCCGAAACATTTCGGAGGAAAAACAAGAACATTTATTTAAATTGCATCGGGTCGCTTCTGGGGGGATTCTGGTAAGATGCCGGCAAAGTCGACTGAATTCCAGTAGACAGAAACAGCCCGATGTACTTGAGCCGAATCTGGGCAGTCAGTCATTTTGATTCCTGGGCCTCGGGTGTCGATTCAAACAGTTCCGGCCACCCGGAAGAGGGCCGCTCTTGGGCCGATTCCTCATTGCTAGCTGGGTAGTGAGTAAATATACTTATTTTTGTTGCTTGGTGCCTTGACAATATATTACTTTTCATTTTAATATGAACGTAATAATATCTATTGTTGTTCTTGTCTGTAGCTGTTCTGTACTCTGTCATGTGTTTTATGTGGATCCCAGGAAGAGTAGCTGCTGCATGTGCACTAGCTAATGGGGATCCTAATAAACTAAACTAAACAAGTAAGTTAGAAATAACACATGCAGATGTGTGGAGAGACCCTATGGCTGTGTAACCCCAAATGGACTGATTGAACCCACTGGATGGTCCCATTGGATTCTATACTGAACAACAATATAAACACAACATGTAAAGTTTTGGTCCCATGTTTCATGAGCTGAAATAAATGATCCCAGAAATGTTCCATACTGTATGCACAAAAAGCTTATTTCTCTAAGATTTTGTGCACAAATGAGTTTACATCCCTGTTAGTGAGCATTTATCCTTTGCCAAGCTAATCCATCCACAGGACAGGTGTGCCATATCAAGATGATGATTAAACAGCATGATCATTTCAAAGGTGCACCTTTTGCTGGGGACAATAAAAAGGCCACTCTAAAATGTGCAGTTTTGTCACACAACACAATGCCACAGATGTCTCAAGTTCTAATGGGGCTTGCAATTGGCATGCAGACTGCAGGAATGTCCACCAGAGCTGTTGCCAGATCATTTTAAGTTAATTTCTCTACCATAAACTGCCTCCAACGTCGTTTAAGAGAATTTGGCAGTACGTCCAACTGGCCTCACAACCGCAGACCAAGTGTAACCACGCCAGCCCAGGACCTCCACATCCGGCTTCTTCACCTGCGGGATCGTCTGAGACCTGCCACCCGGACTGCTGATGAAACTGTGGGTTTGCACAACCAAATCATTTATGCACAAACTGTCATAAACCGTCTCAGGGAATTTAATCTGAGTGCTCATCGTCCTCACCAGGGTCTTGACCTGATTGCAGTTTGGCCTTGTAATCGACTTCAGTGGGCAAATGCTCACCTTCGATGGCCACTGAAATGTTGGAGAAGTGTCCTCTTCACGAATTAATCCCGGTTTCAACTGTACCGGGCAGATGGCAGACATGTGGGCGGGCGGTTTGCTGATGTCAGCGTTGTGAACAGAGTGACCCATGGTGGCGGTTGGGTTATGGTATGGGCAGGTATAAGCTACATACACAATTGCATTATATCGATGACAATTGTAATGCACAGAGATACCGTGACAAGATCCTGAGGCACATTGTCGTGCCATTCACCCACCGCCATCACCTCATATTGTTTCAGTATGATAATGCACGGCCCCATGTTGCAAGGATCTGTACACATTTCCTGGAAACTAAAATTGTCCCAGGTCTTCAATGGCCTGCAGACCAACCAGACATGTCACCCATTGAGCTTGTTTGGGATGCTCTGGATCAATGTGTTCGACAGCGTGTTCCAGTTCCCGCCAATATCCAGCAACTTCGCACAGCCATTTAAGAGGAGTGGGACAACATTCCACAGGCCACAATCAACAGCCTGACCAACTCTATGCAAATGAGATGTGTCGCGCTGCATGAGACAAATGTTGGTCACACCACATACGGACTGTTTTTTTGATCCACGCCCCTACCTTTTTGTTTAAACTATCTGTGACCAACAGATGCATATCTGTATTCCAGTCATGTGAAATCCATAGATCCATAGATTAGACTAATATATTTATTTTAGTTGACTTATAGTTGACATATTTCCTTTTATGAACTTGAACTCAGTCAAATCTTTGAGATTGTTGAAGGTTGCGTTTATATGCTTGTTCAGTGTATTTGGGCCATGAATTGTGAAACATTTGTTTCAACTAGGAAGGTCATAACGTGGTGGGTACATAGGTAAAATACCAAAGCTTGTGGTGGGCCACAGCACCAACAGTTTGGGGATCACTGCTATAGTAATCTCCCAGTATAGGTCCAAACATGTTACAGTCCCTTTGACTAACATCAATCAGAACAACTGCTGAAGGCTGGCAGAAGGCTATGTCACTACCTCGGTCACGCTGATTCTGGATGTGACCTCTTAGGACAGGCCAGAGCCTTAGAAATGCACTATATGTGCAGTGTGTCTATTGTTCTAGAAGACAGACACTGCCATTCATTGTGACAGCAAGTGTCTAAAATGAGAGACATAAAATGTACATACTGATTACTATTGATGGAGGTGTGTCGTCATTTCTGATTGACAGAGAG